>NW_027118028.1:0-70927 GCF_038497935.1 Neoaidaea tothii
CCCCGGGCCGGCCCGGCCCGCGGGGCCGCCCCCCGCGACGGAGTCGCCGCCGGCGGCGCGCCCCCCCCCGGGGGGGCGCCGCGGGGGGCGACTCCGTCGAGGGTGCGCCCTGCGGGCGGCTATGCGCCACAAGCATGGGTATGACCTGCCCGCAGGGCAGCCACCCTCGACGGAGTCGCCGCCGGAGACGGGCCTGTGGCGGTGCAAGTAGACCGCACGCGTGCACGCCGGAGAAGGCCGAGCAACAGCGCGCCGCATTGTGTGCGGCGCCAGCACAGGCGCGCGGCTCGCCCGCCACATGCGCTGAATTGATTGTCTATTAAGTGTCGGCCCACAGCCGCCAGCGTAGAATACACCTCGACAGCGTCGTATTCCTCTATGTACATGCCGGCCGGCATCGGCGCACGCGCCGTCAGCTGTAGCAGTGTCCCAGATATTAGATGTCCTGGCAAGAATCAAAGAAATGATATGTAAACAATGCCCTATTTGAAAACCAACATCCAAAATCCTACCACGGCCGAATGCAGAACGGACACTGAACGGAATCAAGAATCGGACAACCAAAGAGAATAGAAAGCGCGTCCGCAAAGTGAGCGTGCTGGCGCAAAGGCCAGCCAAAGCATGTAGATATTAATTAATATATATACCCCTTGGACGCATAGATGCAAAAAGAAAAGCATGGGCGCCGCACTGTCCTCGCGGCGGCTAGTCGGTCATGCCGCCCTTGACGCCGCGGCGGCGGAAGAAGAACATGACGCGCTTGGCGGCCGAGCCGTGCATGCCGGGGTTCCTGGAGTCGGCGTCGAGCTTCTTGTGGACGTCGGCAGGCGGCGGGCGCGGCTTCTCGAGCTCGACGGGCGCGGGCTTGCGCACGGGCGGGTCCTTGCGAGAGGTCGACTTGGAGTAGCTGAGGAGACTGTAGCGCTTGCGCTGGGACGTCTCCGGCTTGGACATGGTGCTCTTCTTGGAGGCCGAGCGCGAGACGCTGGCGGCGGGTGGCACCGCCAGCTGGCGGGCGTCCTCGGCGGGCGGCGGCGCAGCTGCCGACGCGGCGACGTTGGTCGACGATGAGTTGGTCGACGACGCGCCGAGGATCCGGCCGAAGAACTTCTCGGCGTTGTAGCCGATGCTGGACTGCGCCCGGCGGTGGCCGCGGTGGCCGCGGCCCTCGGGCAGCGGCGGCGGGCCCATGGAGGTGGCCGAGCCCGGCGCGGAGGCGCTGGCCTTGCTCGACGGCGTTTCGGACGGCGCGTTCGACGGCTTGGTCTGCAGCTTCTTCGGTTCCATCTCGTTGAGGGGCCGTTCCTGGATGGCCGGCGGGTGGCCGGACGGCGGGCCCATGGCAGCATGCGTGAGGTCTGGAGCTGCGCGAGTGTCAGAATCAAAACTATGTACAGGGTCCCGCTCAGTGCCGGCCGCGCCGGCGAGGACGCCCTCGCCGGCCAGCTGCAGCGACAGAGGACGGGGCCGCTTGTTCGAGCTCGTCGTTCTGTGCACGGGCTGGTCGGGCACGGCACGCCCGGCGGCCGCAGAGTGGGCGGCGGCCGCCTGTGCCGGCGCCTGCGGCAGGTTGACTTCGCTCGGCGCGCCCGCCGGCCGCGAGTAGTCGATCGCGGCACCGACGGCGGGCGACGGCGGCACCTCATCTTCCGAGACCGTGGCGAGCGCTCCCTCGGAGTTACCATCGGGATGCGCGGGCGGCGCCGGCTTGCTGGCGGGGGCGTAGGACCTACCGTGGGCGCTGTCTGCGGCCTGCTGCGGCGACGTGTTTTCCGCGTAGCCGGCGACGGCGATGTCGCTCGCGCGGCGGGGGTCGGCGACCACCGAGATCGTCGCGCCGACGGGCTTCTTGTCGCGGTACGACGCCTTGCCCGCCGGCTGGCGCAGGACCTCCTGCGTCGGCATCCGCGGCGTGTGTGTCGACGGCTTGGTGTACTCGAGCTGGACCGTGTGCCGCTTGTCGTACTTGGGCGACGGCACGGCCGCGGCCGCGGCCGCCTTGAGCTCCGTCTGCTGCATCTGCGTCGTGATCGTGTCCACGTCCGACTTGCGGCCAAAGTCGTACGCCTTGGCCTTGTGGTGGTCGTCGCGGACCGACGCCTGCTGGTACGACCGGTGCTTCTCGGCCAGCGACACGGGCGCGCGCACGCCCACGTTCGGGTGCGCCATGTTCTCGCGCACGCTGTTGGACCGGCCCAGCGTGGCCTTGGTCGCCTGCGGCTGCGCCTTGTCGGGCGCCAGCATGTCCTCCCACTGCTTGGGCGAGACCGAGAGGAAGTTGGCGTGCGGCAGCAGCCACGAGTGGGCGCGCACCTCGAGCAGGTCCGCGCGCGCGGCGGGATCCGGCACTGGCGGTCAGCGGCCGCCGCAGCGGATACGTACCCAGAATCCGGCGGAGCAGGTCCCGCGGCATCGGCTTGACGTACTCCGGGAACGTCAGCGGCGTCGAGATGATGTACTTGTACAGCTGCGTGATGTTGGACCCGTTCGGGTTCTCGGGGTCGTCGTCGAACGGCAGGTAGCCCGCCAGCATGGCGTACAGAATCACGCCGCACGACCACACGTCGACCTTGCGGCCGGCGTACTTGCCGTCGCTGACAACCAGCTCCGGCGCCGCGTAGCACGGCGAGCCGCAGCTGGTCGCCATCAGGTCCGCCTGGTGGCGGCCCTTCATGATATCGTCCGGGTTGAAAACGTTCGCAAAGCCAAAGTCCGTAATGATAATGTTTTTGTGTCGGTCCAGCAGCAGGTTCTCGAGCTTGAGGTCGCGGTGGACGATGCCCTTTGAATGCAGGTAGTCCACGCCCGAGACCAGCTGGGCAAACAGCCGGCACGCGGACGAGTCCTTGAGGTACTTGTGCGAGAGGATGTGGTCAAAGAGCTCGCCGCCGGACGCGTACTCGAGCACGATGCCGATGTACCGGTCGTTCCGGATGATCTCCTGCAGCCGCACGATGTTGGGGTGCCGCAGGTGCCGCAGCACAAAGATCTCGCGGTGGAACTTGGCCTCGCGCGACGACTTGGGCGGGATGCTCTCGACCTTGATCAGCTTGATGGCGACCTGCTCCGGCTGCTTGCCGTCCTTGCGCCAGCCGAGCTTGACCTTGCCAAACTCGCCCTCGCCCAGGGTGGAGCCCAGGATGTAGTCGCCAAACCGCACGGCCTCGCGGCCGGACGGCCGCATCCCGGCCACCGGCGCTCCGTAGCCCGCGCCGCCGGCTTCGCCCGCGTACTGCGCGGACCGGCTCGCAGGAATGGCCATCGCGCGCTCTGTTTCGCGTGCTGACCTCGCGCTCTGGCTCTCACTCGCTCGTTCCTGCGCAGATCATCCACATCAGCGTCCAGGGCCGGCCGACGCTGTGAACCTTTCTAGACCGTGGCCTGCGTGCGCTGCGTGCGCTGCCTGCCTGTCTGCAAACGGAAGCCGCTCGAAGCTGTATGCCGCGCTCTCGGTGTGTCCACGCCGGTTGCGCGTGTGCAGGTAAGCCGGCAAGAAAGGGAGGCGGAGTCCACGTATTTAGGGAACCACCAAACCTACCCAACCCTTACGGGATCTCTCCAAAACCAGAACCAGGAGCTGCAACAACTACGCCAAATTTTGGGGAAGGAGCGTCGACGCGACCCCGACACGGCACACGACTTTAGCGGGTGCTCGTGGAGCCAGTGTCTTGCTAGCACCGCTAGCTGGATGCATAACAAAACACAACAACGTGCGTGCGGGAATCCAATGAAACAGGTAATTTGGCCAGAGATAATAACAAAAACAAACCCAAAAGAGACAGAGAAAAAACACAGGAAAATAGAGATAAAGCCTAATGGGGCCAGGCACACGCGCCAACGGTAATTAAATGCGTAGGCGTGCGACCAGAAAAGGGCTGTAACACAAGGCCGGCGGCCGGCGGCGAGGATAGGGCGGTGTGGGACAGCGCAAGGACGTGACAATGGCAGAACAGGCCGTAAGCGGCGTAGGCGGGCCGTAGGGCGCGCAGCGCGCTAGCGCAGGAAACAAAATAAAAGGAGGTCGGCTGGAAAAGTCTAAAGGGCGATTGGCAAGAACAGCGCGCTAGGCCGGGCCGGGCGTGGCGGGCGTGGACTCACGGACGCATGGGAGCGCGCTAGGACTGGTGCGGCAGCGCCCGGCCGGGCGCGAGCGGGCGCGGACGGGCGCGCGTGCAGGAGCGGCCGCCAGATGCAGCCGGCGTGCGCCGCGCTAGCCGGGTCGGGCGCGCTGCGGCGGCGCGCAGACGGCTGCAGGCGGCTGCAGCCGTCCGCAGCCGACGGCGGGCTCCCCTTTTCTCGACGCGTCAATCTCGGTTCTGGGGCGCCGCCGCGGCGGCGCCCGGCGGAGCGGGGCCGGCGGCGGCTGCGGCTGGCACGTGCCTGCCGCGGCCGCCCGCCAGGCCGCCCGCCGCGACCCGTGACGGGGCGTGACGGGCCGCGGCTGGCCAGCCGCGGGGCGCATTCCGGCCGCAATCCGCGCGGCTCGGTCCACGGGCGTGGGTCGCGCGCCGAGCACGACGCTAGACGCGCAGCTGCAGGACGGCCTAGTGGCCGGAATGCGGGCGCCGAATCGAGCGCGCGGGTGGGCGCGGCGCCGGAATTTGCGTAGCGCGTCACAAACAAAGTCACGTGTCTGCGCGTTGGTTGCCCCGGCAACGCGTCCAAGCGGCTGTCCGCGCCCGTCGCCGCGGTCCAGACGCCGGCACGCCCGGCACACCGGCCCCGCTGCGGCGCCCGTGCCGGCCGCCTGTCGGCCGCAACAATGGCCTCGGCACCTGCCGGCCGGTGGCGGCCGCGGCCCGCGCGGCTGGGGAGGACAAAGAGTGTCCGCGCCGACACCGACAGCCTCGGCGCGGCCCGGTCTTTGTGCACGCTGTCGGTCCTGTGATCGGACCCGTGATCCGCCACGTTGGCCACCTTTGTCACGGCGGCTCTGTGTTCTAGTCGCAGCCGCTGGGCTGTGACGGTGCCTTTGTGATGGTGCCATTGTGACCGCCGGGCCGGTGGCGGCTTACCTGATCCACTCACAGTCCCTGCCAGTGCCATGGGCTGCTACCCCGGCGGGCCGTGCGCTGGCTGGCCTGCCGGGGTGCTGGGCGTGCACGGTGCCACGCGCTATAGCGGCCTCGCACGCCATAATGGCGGGCGCCTGGCGCACTCGCACACACGGCCATTGCTGCGCCGGGCCCGTGCCGGCGATACCGATGTGGTCGGTGCGGCCGATGCAACCTGTCGGAGCGAACCGCCAGTGCGACAGTGCCCTGCATGGATCGCATTGACAGCTGCAGGGGGGAGCGCCGCACGTAGTGCGGCTCATGTGGCCCCCACGGCACCGCCGCACATCCCGCCCAAACGGCCGTCCGGCCACCTCTGGCTGTCAGCACCGGTTCCGCCACGCTCCAGATCGTCTTCGCGGTCGCCAATGCGCCAATTGCCGGTCTGTGCCTGGCGCCATCGCTGTTCTTTCTTGACGCGATCGCGTCTTTACCCCACAAACACAAAGAACTTTGTCTTTGTTCGGGACCGCGTCAAGACAGGTACCGATCTCGAACAGCGTGTTCCCCTGTCAATTGACTTCGCCGACAAAGATCTTTGTGTCCCTGGCTTTGTCGCCGGCGCGGGCCGGCCTCGGGGCCGTGTCGGCTTTGTCCGCGGCCATTGTGTGCCAACAACGGCGGCACCGGGCGGAACGGCGCCAATGCTCTCAGCCGCCGTTGTTCGCCGTTGTCCACCGTTGTCTCCGGTCTTATGACAGCTCTCGCGCCCGAGCCGCCGAATATATAAACGGCTTCGCTCTCCGGCCATGAGACTCGCTCCTAATCGAAGACCATCTACAGCAATCTAGATATATATACCGTATATATTTCTATATCTTATATACATACCAACCGTCAACATGCGTTTACCTACTGCCCCCTCGCTCGTCCTGATGGCGCTGCTCACCAGCAACGTCGCCCAGGCTCACCTTGTCCCCCGTGACGCGTCGGACATTGCTCTCTCCTCGGAGGAGCTCGACGTCGCCCAGCAGGACGCCGTCAACCTCCTCAGCGAGGAGCTCGGCAAGCCCGAGGTCCCCCACAAGCCGGAGGACCCCAAGAAGGGCAAGAAGGGTGACCTGAAGGAGAAGCTCAAGGACAAGCTCAAGAAGGACAAGGACCCCAAGAAGGAGAAGAAGGACCCCAAGAAGGAGCTCAAGGAGAAGAAGAAGGAGCTCGAGCGCAAGAAGGAGGAGCTCGAGCGCAAGAAGGGCGAGCTGAAGGACAAGCTCAAGGAGAAGCTCAAGGGCAAGATCCCCGACCCCAAGGAGAAGATCCCCGACTGGAAGGAGAAGATCCCCGACCCCAAGGAGAAGATTCCCGACTGGAAGGAGAAGATCCCCGACCCCAAGGAGAAGATTCCCGACTGGAAGGACAAGAAGCCCGACTGGAAGAAGCCCGAGAAGACGACCAAGACGTCGTGCTCGTCCAAGCCGACGCCCCAGCCGACGACCAAGACGTCGTGCTCGTCCAAGTCGACTGTCCCGCCCACGACGGCGCCGACCACCGAGCCCACTCCTGAGCCGACCACCGAGCCGACCACCGCGCCGACCACCGAGCCGACCCCGGAGCCGACCACTGAGCCGACCCCGGAGCCGACCACGGAGCCCGTCACCTCGGAGCCCGCGACCACGGCCCCCCCGGCCTCGTCCGTGCCCCCGGTGACCCCGGTCCCGTCGAGCGTTGTGCCCCCGGCCTCGTCCGTCCCGGTCCCGGTGCCTGGCAACAGCACCGTGCCCCCGGCGACCAAGATCCCGGTCACGACTGCGCCGGTGCCGACCACCCTGACGCCGAAGAACTCGACCGTCCCGGTCCCGCCTGCGGCCAACACGACCGTCCCCGGCATCGTCATCCCGACGACCGTGCCGACGACGATCCCTGAGGTCCCGCAGGTCGGTGCCGCTCCGGTGGTTGCCGCCTCGGCCATGGGCACCTTCGCCATCACGGCCGCTGCCATGTTCTTCTTTGGCTTCTAAACGAGCCCTGTTTTTTGTTTTGTGATTTAGTTTGCGGTGCCGGCCTCTGGGCTTCGAGTGCCGGTCCGTAGTGAATAAAATAAATCAATAGCCATAACACGATGCCCCGGCGCACGGACCATACGTCACCCGTGTGGCGCGCGCCACACAAGCCACTTCGTTGCCCTGGCAACACCCGCCGGGTAACCTAGACACCCAGGCACGTCCAGGCACCGTCCAGCCGGACCCGGCGTGCCCGTCCGATTGGCCGCCGCGGCGCTGCGCCTGTGCGACGCTACAGCCGCCTCCTGCACGTCTGCGACATCGGCACCGGTCTGCCGGTTACGTGGTCCCGATCATGCACGCGCATGCACGCTGCTGCCGGACCGTTGGTGTGACGCGCAGCCTCACGTCGCATCGCCCCGCCGCCTCCTATCATTCCGCATGTTTGCGGCTGCCCCTGCCGGCGGGACGCAGTAGCGCGCCACGAGTCCAGACGACATCGGCGGCCGCCGGCGGCCGCGAGCCGCGCGGCATGCGGCTGGCGGGCCTCCGGCGCGGACTCCGCCGACGGTGGAGTCGTGCGGCAGGGGCTACGGTGTGAGCCGCACGCCGTGCGGCTGGTGCGGCTCTTTGTCAGGACTGGCAGATCGCGAGCGGCGACAACGCCGCACGGAGTGCGGCGCGCACGCCGTGCGGCTCACCGCGCGCTCTTTGTCGCGCCGGGTCACGGGATAGAGCCGCATCGCATGCGGCTCGTGCGCGCGCCGGGTCGCAGGCTACCATCCCAGAGGCATAAGCCGCACACTCTGCGGCTCGCCGCGCGTCCTTGTCCCGTCAGATCACGAGACAAAGCCGCACGTCGTGCGGCTCATGGCACGCCGCACGCCCAGCCCAGCCGCCCCAGAGGCCCACCGTCGGCCCCGGCCTGGCCGCCGCCGCACAGCGTGCGGCTGACGCCCGCAGCCCTCCCACGTGACCCGCTGTCACATGGCGCCGCAGCGTCTGCGGCTCAACCCCGCCTCGGCTCGCGCCCCCCCGCCGCCGTCACGGCCGGCGCCCGCCCGCGTATTTAGGTCCGTCGCCGGCCAAGGGCGGCCGGCTGGGGTGTAGCCGAGGTGCTGACCATTGGAGCGTTGCGATTGGCCAGCAAACCTTACTCTATTGACTCGGCGAGTCATTCACGCCGGACAAACTAGACAAGCAAATTCGGTAATTAAGCACAAAGGGCTACGCCGAGAAAAAAAAGATCAAACGACGTCGCGGCCATCACCACCACGACGGCGATCGGACTCTACTGAAACACCTCCAGGGCCGATCAAGAGGCACCGACTGTGATAAGGACCGCGAGCGCCAGATCGAGCGACAGACGCAGCAAAGAGCGCCAGAACAATGTCGGTCCTGTCTGCGCGAGTCAGAGCCAGCACGGTCGCGGTGCGCGCGATCGGACGGCGAACGGGCTGGCGGGCAGGTAGCTGGGCGCTGACCCGGGTGGCGTGGCCGGCGGCGCGGTGCGCGCCGGCCACGGTGCGTGGATTTTCGGCCGCGCCGGTCGCACGACTGTCGGCAGAGGACCTCGAGATCCTGCAGCAGCCGCGCGACGAGGACGAGTGCGACGTGGTGATCGTGGGCGGCGGACCGTCGGGCCTGGCGGCGGCCATCCGGCTGAAGCAGCTCGAGGCCGAGAAGGGGCACGAGATCCGGGTGGTGGTGCTCGAAAAGGCCGGCGACATGGGCGCACACATCCTGTCCGGCGCCGTGCTGGAGCCGCGTGCGCTGGACGAGCTGCTGCCGAACTGGCGGGACGCGCCGCCGCCGGTGACGGCGGTGACGAGCGACAGCATGCGGTTCCTGACGGCGAAGCTGGCGGTGCCGCTGCCGGAGCCGCCGCAGATGCACAACACGGGCAATTACATCGTCAGCCTGAACCAGTTTGTCAAGTGGCTGGCCGAGCAGGCCGAGGAGCTCGGCGTCGAGGTCTACCCCGGGTTCTCGGTCTCGGAGGTGCTGTACGACGAGGCCGGGGCCGTGTGCGGCGTGGCCACGAACGACGTCGGCGTCGCCCGCGACGGCCGGCCGAAGGACACGTTCCAGCGGGGCATGGCGTTCCGCGCGCGGCTGACGCTCCTTGCCGAGGGCTGCCACGGCTCGCTCACCAAGCAGGTGTCCAAGAAGTTCAACCTGCGCGAGGGCGTCGACCCGCAGACGTACGGCATCGGCATCAAGGAGGTCTGGGAGGTCCCGGCCGAGAACTGGCGCGAGGGCGAGGTCGTGCACACGATGGGCTACCCGCTGTCCAAGGACGTCTACGGCGGCGGGTTCATGTACCACTTTGGCGAGCGCCTGGTCTCGGTCGGCCTCGTGGTCGGCCTCGACTACGCCAACCCGTACCTCTCGCCGTACAAGGAGTTCCAGAAGATGAAGCACCACAAGGTCTACGCGGACGTGCTCACCGGCGGCAAGTGCATCTCGTACGGCGCGCGCGCGCTGAACGAGGGCGGCCTGCAGTCGGTGCCCAAGCTCAGCTTCCCCGGCGGCGCCCTCATCGGCTGCTCGGCCGGCTTCGTCAACGTGCCCAAGGTCAAGGGCACGCATACGGCCATGAAGACGGGCATGCTCGCGTCCGAGGCCGCGTTCGACGCGCTCGTCGCCGACGCGGCCGGGCCCATCGCGCTCGACGCCTACGAGCAGGCCTTCAAGGACTCGTGGGTCTACCGCGAGCTGCACGAGGTCCGCAACGTGCGCCCGTCTTTCCACACGCCGCTCGCGCTCTACGGCGGCATCATGTACTCGGGCCTGGACACGCTCGTCCTGCGCGGCCGCACGCCCTGGACGTTCCACCACCCCTCGACCGACGCTGCCGCCACGCGCCCGGCCGCCGAGTTCGCGCCGATCGACTACCCCAAGCCCGACGGCAAGCTCTCCTTCGACCTCCTGACCAGCGTTGCCCGCACCGGCACCATGCACGACGACGACGAGCCCGTCCACCTCAAGGTCGACGATCTCGACGCCCACACCGCGGCCTCGTACCCGACCTACAAGGGAGTCGAGAACCGGTTCTGTCCGGCCGGCGTGTACGAGTACGTCGAGGACGCGTCCAAGGACCACGGCGTGCGCTTCCAGATCAACTCCCAGAACTGCATCCACTGCAAGACTTGGTAAGTTCTGCGCTGGCCGCGCTGACCGCAGCGACATCAAGGTGCCCACCCAGGACATTAACTGGACCTGCCCCGAGGGCGGCGACGGCCCCAAGTACTATCTGAGTAAGTTGCGCCTGGAGCGCGCTGACGACAGCGTAACCGCGAGCCGGATAATACATGCATTGGTGGATCACGAGCCGCACGCGATGCGGCTCACGTCCGTAGAGCCCGCACGCACGTAGACGCACCGCCACGCTCATCGCGGCGCTGTGTGGCGGTGCCCAGGCCCCGGCGACTATGTCGACGGTGCGCCCTGCGGGCGGCTATGCGCCACAGGCACGGGTACGATCTGCCCGCAGGGCAGCCACCCTCGACGGAGTCGCCGCCGGAGGCTCGCCTGTGGCGGTGCACGAGCGGCGACTCCATCGAGGCTTTGCCCTGCGGGCGGCTATGCGCCACAGGATCATACGTGGCGGTGCGCGAGCCTCCGGCGGCGACTCCGTCGAGGGTGCGCCCTGCGGGCGGCTATGCGCCACAGGCACGGGCCCGATCTGCCCGCAGGGCAGCCACCCTCGACGGAGTCGCCGCCGGAGGCTCGTGCACCGCCACGGGTGAGCCTCTGGCGGCTATGCGCCACGCTGGAGGCTGTCGTGGCGCGGCGGGCAGCGCGGGCGTGGCAGTTGGTGCCCTAACCGCCACACCACGCGGCTCCCATCCAGAAAATTTGCATCGCTGCCCGTTCCGCTCAACAGTCTACAACATGATCGCTCCTCTGCTCTCGGCCAAGGCGGGCGTCGCCCGGACCGGGCTCGGTGCCATTGGCAGCTGGACCGGCCGGCTGACGGCGCTCGGCAAGACGCATCCTGCCGGATCGCTGCTGGCAGCCGCGACCGGCGTCGACTCAGTCAACGTCGGCGGCTCGCTGCTGTTCACGCGCGGCAAGCGCAAGAAAGCGGCCGGCAACGAGGTGGCGCGGTCGCGTCTCGGTAAGTAGTGCGGCGGGCGCGCTGACGGCAGTCAACATGCTGAGTCTGGTGACGCACACGCGCAAGCAGCCGCGGCTGCTCAAGTACTCGTTCGAAGACCTGCTGCGGCACCGGACGGTGCACCGGGCGTGGCAGCTGTTCCAGCGCAAGAAGCGGCAGGCGCGGCAGGTGCAGCTCGAGCAGCAGTACGAGAAGATGAAGGCGGCGTGCACAGAGCTCGAGAAGACGGACGCGTTCCTGTTCTACGAGGCGACGGTGCGGCCGCGGACGGTGCGGTTCCCCCGCGAGATGCGGATCCCGACCGAGACGCCGCCGAACAAGGTGTGGGACCACGACTGGAAGAAGCCGGAGCCGCCGAGCCAGGCGTAGCCGGCCGGCATGTACATATCGCACAATCTACGCCGGGTTGGCTTATTTTTTATTTGTAGTTACAGTCCGCAGCAGCCGCGGCTCTAGCCCGGCCGGCGACAGGAATCGGAAACACAGACACCAAAGAGAACATGGAGAGTCGAAAGCACAAAACAAAACCCATTTTCCAGTAGAACGAACGGCAGTGATATCAGAAACAAAGGGGGTCGTCAGGCTCGTTAAAACTTCTTGCCGGCGTTCGGCGCCGCGCCCCAGCCGCTGAGCCAGGGCGTGGACGTCGGCGGCGACGAGACCGCGCTGGGGATGCCGATGCTGTAGTTCCAGGTGCTGTCGGCCGGGGAGGCGTCGAGGCCGCGGGCGCCGAGCGTGGCCAGGCCGGGCCGCGGCGACATGCTGCCGACGTCGGGGAAGAAGCTCGACTGGCCGAAGAGCGACGAGCGCGGGCCGGCGGCCGGAAACATGCCGGCCTTGGCCGGCGGGGGCCGGAACGACACGTCGTCGAGCTCGTCGTCCTCCTTGTAGAGCGCGCGGGAGCCCATGACGGGCTCGCGGGCCTCGAAGAGCAGGCTGCCGCCCGGCGTCGGCCGCTGGATTGGCTGGGGGCGCGCGATCGGCTTGGACTTGGGCGACGCGGGCGCGGCGCCGACGGCGCTGACGCCGAGGTCGGGGCCGCTGAAGGGCACGGGCGAGGCCGCGGCGGGCGCGCCGGGCGCACCCGCGGCCGCGCGCGCGTCCGGGCCGATGCCGGGCGGGCCGGCGGCGTCGATGGCGCCGTTGGCGAGCCCGCTGGCGGGCCGCGCGAGCGGCAGCATGCCGAAGCCGGCCGTGATCGGCGACGCGGACGAGAGCTGGCTGTGGGTCGACGCCGGCGAGTTCTGGAAGTCCGACATGATGAACGACGAGCGGTTGCTGCCGCCGATCGGCAGGCCGCCGGCGGCCGGCGCCAGGCCGGGTGCGGCCGGCGCCGCGCTGGCGGCGCCCTGCGCGAAGCCGCGGTAGACGCCGGTGCCCGACAGCGCGCCCGAGTTGTACATGCCGAGCGAGATGCCGGGCGGCGGCGGCGGCGCGACCGAGTGGTGCGCCGTCAGCAGCGACGAGCTGGTTGGCAGCATCGGCGAGCTGGCCGCCGGCGACGCCAGGCCCGGGTAGTCGAGGCCGAACGGCCGCTGGGCCGGCAGGTGGCCGGCCGGCCGCGGCGAGCCGACCGGCGACGGCGACGCCGGCTTGGGGCCGTCCAGCGCCAGCGCGCCGACCGCGGCCGACAGCTGGCTCTGCGGCGAGCTCGGCGCGGCCGCGTGGCCGGGCTGCTGCTGCGCCAGCAGCGGCATGCGAGAGGTGGGCTTGGCGAGCCCGGGGGCCGCCGAGGGGTTCGGCGAATGCAAGAGAGGATGCGGGTGCGGATGCGGATGCGAGGGCTGGGAGGACGGCGTCTGCCGCGGCGACGGAAAGCTGCCGCCGGACGACTGCTGGAACGGCCGCGGGAACGGCTGCGACAGCTGCGGCGCGTGCGCGGGCGGCGCGGGCGGCGCGGGCGGCGGGGCGGGCGCGGCCGCGGGCGGCGCCGGCGCGGCCGACCGCGCCTGCTGCGCGGTGTGGTTGGCGCTGTTGTGGGCCGCCGGCGTGCCGTACGGGCTCGCCGCCGCGTGGTGGCTCCGCTCGTGCGCGTGCGACTGGTGGCCGTCGTGCTTCTGCTGCTGCAGCAGCTGCTCGTGCTTCTGCTGCTGCAGCAGCCGCTTGGCGTCGTGCTCCTTGCGCAGCCGCTCGGCGACCTCGCGGATCTCCTTCTCGTGGCGCTCGCGCTCGGTCCGGTTGCGCTCCTCGTCGACCTGCCGTTGCCGGCGCTCGCGCTCCTCCTGCTGCCGGCGCTCGCGCTCCTCCTTGTCCTTCTGGGCGCGCTCGCGCTCCTTGGCCGCGGTCTGCTCGCGGCGCCTGCGCTCGGCCTCCTCCTTCTCCTTGCGCTTGCGCTCGCGCTCGGCGTCGCGCTCGCGCTCCTCCTGGACGCGCCGCTTGCGCTCCTCCTCCTTGCGCAGGCGCTCCTCCTCCTGCTGGCGGCGCTCGGCCTCCTTGCGTAGCCGGAGCTCCTCGCGCTTGCGCCGGGCCTCCTCGGCCTTGCGCTCCTCCTCCTTGCGCAGCGCGGCCTCCTCCGCCGCGCGCTCGGCCTCTTTCCGCTGCTTCTCCTCCTCCTTGGCCAGCTTCTGCAGCCGCTTCTTGTCTTTCTTCTTCTCCTTCTCCTTGAGCTTCTTGAGCTCGCGCTCCTCCTTGATCCGGTTCTCCTCGTCGAGCTCCTCGAGCAGCTTGCGCTGCCGCTCCTGCGAGACCTTCTCGCGGTACGCCGTCAGCACGCGCTGCTCAAACATGCGCGCCGCGAAGATCTGGAACATCCGGCGGCCCTCCTCCATGCGCTGCTCCTCGCTCATCGAGTCGACCTCGTCGTCGTCTTCGTCGTCGTAGTCGTCGTCGTCGTCCTCGTCGTCGTACTCCTCGTCGTCGTAGTCGTCCGGGGCGGCCAGTGCCTCCTCGCGCGCCATCCGCCGCTCGGCCAGCTGCTCCATCATCTCGATGAACTTCTTGCCGTCGTTCTTGAGCAGGTCGTCCGCCACGGTGAGGATGCCGCCCTGCACCGTGAGCGAGTTGCCGAAGTTGAAGAACTCGCGCGGGATGTCGTGGCCGACCATGTCCGGCGGCTGGTCCGACTCGGAGAAGTCGTCCTCGTCGTCGTCCTCCTCGAGCTCCTCCTCGTCCTCGGGCAGCTCGCGCAGCCGCGCGGCCGGCGGCAGCGGCGCGTGGTGTGCGTGCGCCGACAGCGCCCGGTACGGCGGCTGCAGCACCGGCGGCGGCACGCCGCCGTACTTTTGCTGCTGGTTCGCGTACTGCTCGAGCTCCTCGTAGTAGGCGTCGTACAGGACCTCGAGCTCCTCCTCGATCGCGTTGCGTTTCCGGCCGCACACCGAGCACGAGCACGAGTGTTTCTGCTGCTCCTTCATCTTGCGCAGCACGGCCTCCTTCTCGACCTTGACGAGCGACCGCCGCTCGTCCTCGCCGAGCGAGAGCCAGAAGTCCTTGATGCGCTCGCGCTCCTCGCTCGTGTTGGTGTTCCATATCCGGTCCGCCGGCTTCTGTGACGCCAGCGGCTTGGGCTCGGGCTCGCGCTCGGCTGCATCCGCCGCCGCCGCCGTCTTCTTCTTCTTCTTCTTGTTCTTCTTCTTGGGCGCGCCTGTCAGCGCCGCCTCGGCGTACGCACGCTCGTCCTCCGAGAGGTCGCCGGCCACGCCGGCGGCGCCCAGCAGATCGCTCGCGCCCGCCGGCAGCGGCAGGCCGCCGGCCGCGCCGTACGCGCCTTCGTCGGCGTGCATGACGATCGACTGCAGGTACTCGTGGTCCGGGATCAGCTGGCCGTTGTCGAACGAGAACGTGAACGTGGACTGCAGACCGCCGCCGAGGCCCTCGCCGCCGCCGCCGCCCTTCCGCTTCTTTTTCTTCTTCTTGGCCCCGCTGGGGGCGGGCGCGGCCGGCTCCGCGGCCGCGTCCGCTGGCCGCGGCTCGCGCGCGGCCGCGCCACCCGCGCTGGCCGCACCGACCGCGGCCTCTGCGCTTGTCGCAGACGCCATGGTGTGCTCAGCCCACGTGGCGGGCGTCTACCTGCGCTGATGTGTGTGCGGCGCTTCGGTCGCCTGCGCGCCGCACTGTCTGCTCCGGCACGTCGCCGCGCCGAGCACGATTCTCTGGCGCCTGTGCCGGACCGCCGATGGTCCGCGCTCGTGGATGGATGTCTGGGCGGCCCGCTGCTGCGGAACCTGTGCACAGTCTGCTGGTCAGCGCTGCCGTGACCTGTGGGCGCCCCGCGCGGGCCCGATTCCACGCCCACGCCCGCGCCGGCCCGCCAGCGACCCTACCTTGCGGTCTCTTATCGACGGATGCGAAGCGGAACCCTGTGCGCGGCTCCTGGAAACATGCAGACCTGGGTCCTGCGGTCGAATGAAGTATTTTTTTTCTGCGCTCAAAAATTTGATATGATATTCCCTTCCGTCTCCGCGCCGCACCACGTCGCCCGGCTCTGGCGGTGAGTTTTGCCGCCGCTGGCGGGTGGGTTTAGGGCTTCAACTGCAGGAAGCCCACACACTTGGGGCGTAAGTGCGCTGTCGCGCGGCGCCTCGCCGCATCCGCACCGCAGCCGCAGCCGCCGCGGTCGCCCGCGGACGGCCGCCGCGTCGCCGGCGCCGGCGGCCGCGGCCGCGGCCGCGGGCACGCGCGGGCGGCCGTGCCGGCGCCCCGCCGCATGCTCACGTTACACGAGCGTCGCATGGTTACCCGGTCCGGACCCCTAATCCCGGGCCCTAATTCGCATGCGACAATACGACCCCCCTGACCTGCGGCCCGGCGTGTCTCGCCGATCCGCTGCGTCGGGCGTGGCGCCTCTGAGCCGCGGGTGTCCGGCCTGCTGGACCCAGCCGCAGGCTGTCCCGCCCGCCTGGGTCGTAGTCCGGAACCGTGGCTGCTCTGGGGCGCCGGCGCCAGCGCGCTTGGACGCTGCAGCAGCCCACCCCGTACGCCAGCGGATCCGCTGACCGCCGCGTCGCCGCATCGTCCGCCGCGACTCACACCGTCTGCGCCGGCCTGCACTGAACACGCATGTTCCGTCTAGCCGCATGACGTGCGGGCGTCTAGCGGCTCAGCCGCGGCCGGCTGACCGGCGAGCACGTCCTCTGCCGCGGCTGCAGTGGCCGCAGCGTGCAGCGCCCGTGCCCGCCCGGTTCGTGGCTGCGCAGCAGTCGCAGGCCGCCGGTCGCGCCGCAATGCTGGCGTGCTGGCGCGCTGGCCGGCCACCGCGCGACCCGCGCCGCCGCTGCCGGCACACTCGCGGCCACCACCGCGCTCGCGGCGGCCGCCCGGCAGCTGGATTAGCCCGGCTCCGGCGGCCGGCAAGGTTCGCGGCGGCCGCAACGCCGCGCGCGGGCGCAGCACCGGCAGCCGGCCGACCGACTCTACCAAACATTCGCCTTGCAGCCAGCGTGCTCGCGCGCTCACGCGCCCCCCGTCGCCGGCGGACCCTGGGCCGGCGCCGTGTCCGCCACGCCAGGCACTGGCCGGCCCGGCTCTGGGGCGGTCTAGCCCTGGTCGGCTACCGCGCGCAACGCCCAAGATCCGCCGGCCGATGCCGGCGTCCCAGCCTACACTCGGCACTATTTCCGTCGTAGCTCGCGCATGGCGCAGGCCACTGACGTCGCCGTCGCGGCACAGCTTCTGACGGCTCCCGCACAGGCTGACTTATCGGCGCAATCTCTATGGTCGCGGAAATAGCGCACCACGAGCCGGCCGTCGTAGACAGACCGAAGCGCTGGCCGGCGGCGGTTCCGCGCTGTGGCGGCTGCCCGGCGCTGCACGGCGGCCGGCGGTGCGGCGCGAGATGACGCAGCGCGATCGCCGCCGACGCCGCGCCACACTGCGGCGGTGCGCGGCCTGCCGCGACCGCGTGCGGCGGCCGCTGGCCAGGCTGGGCAGGAGTGGCGGTTACCCTGCCATGATGCCCCCTTTAGTCCTGCGGGTCGGGCGCAGCCATCACCAGGCTGCGAGGTCTTTTCACGGCGGAGCGTGCGATCGAATCAAGCAGCCGACTGAGGTACGGGCGCGGGCGGCAGGGCGTGCTGACGGCAGACGCGATGGCTTCGCGGGACGTGGTGCGACGGTAGGTGCCGGCGGGAGCGGGCTGACCGGCAGCAAGCTGGTGATCGTGGGCGACGGGGCGTGCGGCAAGACGTCGCTGCTGAGCGTGTTCACGCTCGGCGAGTTCCCCAAGGTAGGTCGGCGCGGGGCGCAGCTGACGGCAGGAACATGTAAGTGCGCGGCCGGCCGCGCTGACCGCAGCTGCCGACGGTGTTTGAGACGTACGTGACGGACTGCCGGGTGGACGGCAAGTCGGTCCAATTGGCCCTCTGGGACACAGCGTAAGTGGCGGGCGCGCGCGCGCTAACGGCAGCGGCCAGGAGGAGTACGAGGTACGTGGGCGGCGCGGCCGCGCTGACCGCAGCGTCTGCGACCGCTGTCGTACAGCAAGGCACACGTCATCCTGATCGCGTTTGCGATCGACACGCCGGACTCGCTCGACAACGTGACGAGCAAGGTACGTGCGCGCGCGGGCGCGCTGACGGCCAGTGGATAACCGAGTGCTCGGAGCTGTGCCCGAACATCCCCATCATCCTGGTCGGGCTCAAGAAGGATCTCCGGGCGGACTCGCGCACGCTGGACGAGCTGCGGGCGCGCAACCAGCGCACGGTGACGCCGGCCGACGCGGAGCTCGTCGCCCGCCAGATCGGCGCCCGCAAGTACCTCGAGTGCTCGGCGCTGACGGGCGAGGGCGTCGACGCCATCTTCGAGGCCGCCACCCGCGCCAGCCTGCTGGTCGGAGCCAGCACGCAGTCCACGTGCTGCACGATCTTGTAGGCGGCGCGCCGCGCCGCGGCCTGCGCCGCTCTTGCATCTCCGGGCCGGCCTGCCCGGTACTCATGGACCCCACGCCCCGCCGGCGGCCCGCCGCCGACGCTCTGTACACTTTAGCTTGATTTTGGGCGCCCGGCGCCGGCGCCTCGCGCCCGCCGAGCGCCAACGTTTTGTTCTATCTACCACAGCCACCGCCGCGGCGGCGGCGGCGCGGGCTCGTCGCCCGGCCGCCGCGCGACGATCGTCCACGTCGTGCCGAAGTGCGACCGGTCCTCGCGCTCGACCACGAGCCCGCTGTCGCGCACCAGCCCGCCGATGTCGAGGTTCCACCGGCAGCCCCACTGCTCGGCGCGGCGGGCGGCCTCCTTGTCGAGGATGCGGTTGATGAAGTCCCACGTGCCGCGGCCGTGCTCGAGCAGGAGGATGCGCCCGCCGGGCCGCAGCAGCCGCTGCAGGTGCGACAGCACTGCGACCGGGTCCTCGTGCGAGCAAACGCCGAACGTCTCCAGGATCGTGTCGTACGTGCCTTCGGCCGGCGTCAGGTCCTCGATCCGCCGCTGCACGAACCGGGCCTTGGTCGACCCGGGAAACTCGGCCCTGTACTTCTCCTCGGCCTGAGCCAGCATGCCGGCCGCCGCGTCCACGTACGTCACCGACGACACCTGGTCCGGCTTCAGGTACTTGACGTTGCGGCCGGTACCGCAGGCGATCTCGAGCACGTCGCCCCTGGCCTCGGCCACGACCGTGCTGCGCCACCACGACAGGCCCATGAACAGCTCCTCGCGGTTGACCATCGAGTCGTACCGCGCCGAGATGTTCTCGTACGTCTCGGCCGTGTCGCGGGCCGCCGGCTGCACGAACTCGTCCGGCTTGAGCGCGCCCTGCGACGAGTAGTAGTAGACCGCGCCGGCCACGCCTGCCGCGTACACGCCAATTGCGGCGATCAGGAACCGCTTGCGCATGTCGCGCTGGGCCACCTGGCCGGGCGTCAGCGGGGCGGCCGTGCCGGCGCCGCCCGGACCGCCGGCAGACCCGGCCGGGATCCGCGGCGGCAGCCCACGGCCGGCGGCGCCGGCCGCCGTTCCGCGCGGGAACCGCACCTTGGGTTTCGGCAGAGACGGCATCTTGCTTGTCGGCGTCGTGCGCGTCGTCGACTGTCGTCTGGGTTCGTCGTCCGATCCGGGCGCGGCGACGCAGATTTTGCCCGAGTCACGTGCATAGCACGTGACCAACAGGCGTGCTGTCACGTGCGTGCGGCTCGGACTGCGCCAAACTCAATCAGGAGCCCTAGCCCTAGCAGAAAATTTTGTATTGTTCTTCGCTACGACCTCAAGCCGCCATCTACGGGCTTTTTCCCTTGCAATCACACAAGTTTCTCCATCAGGGTCAAGGTAGGTGGGCGTGGGCGGTGCGCGTGGCCGTGCGGCATCGTGCAGGGCACAGCTACCGGCGGCGCGCGTCGCGCGGCGCGATGGATGCTAACCCGGCAGAAGCAATCTACAATCGAGATGTCGTCGCAGTACTCGGACGTCCGTCTCTACATCCGTCCGATCGATCGCGATGGTACGTTGGCGCGCATGCGCGGAGAGTGCTGACGGTGCAGTCCAGCGCGCGGACATCGAGGATCTCTTCAAGGGCTACGGCAAACTCCTCGAGATCAAGCTCATGCAGGGCTTTGTAAGTGGCTGCTCGCGGCGGGGCTGACCAGCAGGGCTTCATCGAGTTCGAGAACCCGCGGGACGCGAAGGATGCGGTCGATGGTAAGTGGGCGCAGCGCGCGGGACTGACGGGCAGAATTTAGTAAGTGAACCGGGCCGGCCCGGGCTGACCACAGACGGTAAGGATTTCATGGGAAGCCGCCTGCTCCTGGAGTTTGCGCGAGTCCAGCGCCGCCGTGACGACTTCCGCGAACGCGACCCCCGCGACAGACGCGACCGTGACTCGTTCAGCCGTGGCCGCGACAGCCGCGACCGCGACCCCCGCGACCGCCGCCCGCGTCGCTCCGGCTACCGCCTGGCCGTGACCGGCCTGCCGCCGGACTGCAGCTGGCAGGACCTCAAAGACTTTGCCCGCCTCGCCGACGTCGACATTCTGTTTACTGATGTGGCTAGA
Source organism: Neoaidaea tothii (assembly GCF_038497935.1). NCBI lineage: Eukaryota > Fungi > Ascomycota > Lipomycetes > Lipomycetales > Lipomycetaceae > Neoaidaea > Neoaidaea tothii. The sequence continues at coordinate 20,034 of NW_027118028.1, forward strand.
AGCAGAGACGGCACTGGGTACGTTTCCGTGGCGGCCGCGCTGACCGCAGTGTGATCGAGCTCGAGCGCTCGTACGACATCGAGACCGCCATCAAGCGCCTCGACGGCGAGACCGTCAAGGGCGCGTCCGTGTCCGTCAAGGAGGACGTAAGTGTGCCGCGCGCGCCGTGCTGACGCCAGGCCACCGGAGGCTTTGACCGCGAGCGCTCGCGCTCGCCGTACCGCCGCGCCTCGCCGCCGGCCCGCCGCCCGTACTACGGCTCGGGCGGCTCGGGCTACCGTGACGACGAGTACCGCTCGCGCGACCGGTCGCGCTCGCGCAGCCGGTCGCGCTCGCCCGTGCGCGCCCGCTCGCGCACGCGCTCGCCGACGCCGGTCCGCTCGCGCACCCGTTCGCGCTCGCGCACTCCGCGCTCGCCCGTCCGTGACGCTGCCTCGGAGCCCGCTCCGGTCGAGCCTGCTGCGCCGGCCGAGCCAGCCGAGCCTGCCGCTGCCGAGCCGCCGGCCGAGCCGGCCGCGGCTGAGCCCGCGCCGCCGGCCGAGCCGGCTGCGTCCGCGGACAACTAGGACGGCGAGTACGAGGACGAGTAGCGGGCACCCTAAATTACAGATCCACCCGGATGGACGCTCAGCCTTTGATTTATTGTTGTATTTTGTCGTTTTTGCCTCTTCGTCTTCGTTTCCGGCCGCGGTCCTTCCTGGTAGGTATTGCCGTAGTGGGGCGGGTCTGCCGAAAACGGGCCCCTGCCGCACTGCCGGTATTCGACCCGCTTCGGCGGACCCGTCCTGGCCTGTCCTGGGCCCTGTCCGCGCCCGATCTAGCGGTCTGCCGGCTGTACACGCCGGTTGCCGCTCGTGGGTTCTGGGCCGTCCGGCGGTCTTACGGTTCCTGCTACTTCTCGTAGAGGTCTACAAAAGTCTGTTGTGTCTATAGCTTACGTTGTATTATGGTCTTGTATTACTGAATGTTTTGTATATTCTAGTTCAATGGTGCCTGAGTCGTCTTATGCTCGTAGCCGCGGTCGCGGCGCTTTGTGTGCTTTCGCGCTCGCGTGCTCTCGCGTTGCCAGGTTGCGCGTTTGCGCAACAGCCGAGCGTCTGTGCGGATCAAGGCTGCCGTCCGCGGCCACAATCAGGCAGCCGGCTGTGGCGGTGCGGCAGCCGCGGCCGCGGGACGCGGCGCTCACGCGTGCGGCCGCGAACGCGACCACACGCGTGCCGCCGTTTGCGAGGGCTGCTCTGGCCCTGCCTGCAGGCGGCCTGAAGAGGCGCGGCCGGCCCCAGTCCTGACGCAGCCACTAAGAAACGTAATCTCGGCTGGCGCGCACTTTACGCGTAGGCAGCGCGCGAAGCGCGTCCGCGACCTTCCCGAGCGGGACATCAAGCACCTGCAGGCCCCTGATTGGGCTGGTGTGCTTAGCAAAGGCTACTATTTTAGGAGGCCTCGCCTTGTTTGTTTTGCGTAGCGCCAACCCTGCAACCTGGTCCAGGGGCAACGCCGCGCCCTGTTAGTGTGGCCCGTCCGGCATCGGCTGCGGGCGGCGGGTGGGATCGACAGGAGGCGGTAATTCGGTGGGGTTGGTGCACAACGGCAGCACGCCGGCTGGTGCCGCGACGCGGGGTTGGAACGGGCGGTAGTGCGCGTGCCGAGCGAGCCGGACGGGCCGGGCGCGACCGCCGCGGTCCGGCCAAGCGATCTGTTGTCCGGGCGCTGATCTGGGGCCCTGACTCACAGTGGGCAGGCGGGGCAGGCCGGGCGACGCAGCCAAGCTGCGGCTGAGCAGGCCGGACGCAGCCAGAGTCGCCGCCGCCACCGGCTAGGAACAGGGCGGCGGGCCGGCCGGCAGACGGCCCGTGGGAGCCACGCTGCGGGACGGTGCGCGCGGGGCGGTGCGCCGCGCGGCTGGAACGCTGCTGCAGGTTCCTGTCGCGGCCCAGGGCAGTGGAGCGCATGCACGACGTCAGCCGCCGGTTTGAGATGGCCGTTTTCGTGCGCGCAGCGCAGCGCGCCTGACACGCGCTGGGGCGCGGCCGGCAGCGGCAGATGGCGCTAGACGGAACCGCTGACCGCGCTACTGGGGCCGGCTAGGCCAGAGCGTGGACGGACGGCGCCCCGCGCGTCGCGCGATCGGAGAAATCGTCGGCGCGTGCGACCGGCGTGCGGCGGTAGCGCGCGGCGGGTGCGCCGGGCCGGCGAGCCGCGCCTAGAGACCAGCAGGGCCATGCAGGCCATCACCATCGGTCCAGCAAGGCGCCGGGCTAGTTGGCCCAGTGGAGCGGCGCTGGCGCTGGCGTCGGCTGCAGGCGGACAGGATGGGCAGGGATCGCAAGGCGTCGCGGCGCGAAACGACGGTCCGATGGACCGTTTCGGCCAGGCCTTGCCGTTCGCGTGGGTGCAGGCCCCGAGACGAACCTTAAGCGTGCTAGCGGATTCCGGCGGGCTGTGCGCACCGCCACAGCGCAGCGGCCAGGGTGGCCAGATCGCGCGCGACGCGAAGGCGCCACCGGGCTGGGCGGGCTGCGGCGACAGGTGCACGGTGCGCTGCGCAGCAGACCGGTGGCCCCAGCCACACTTTTTGGGCGGCGCTGGCAGCAGGCGCCAAAGGGGGCGAGCCAGTGGAACGCTAGCTGCAAGCGGGAACATGCGCAGATATAAAATTCATTAGGCAGGACACTAACCCAATAAGGTGTCTAGCGCGTACCCAGGAAGGCAAAAGAAGAGTAAAAGATCAGCCGTTATGCCCTAACCCCAACACATATATAATACCGGCGTTGTCCCCCTCGGGCCGATATTCGTGGTTCTGTCCTGCGGTCTTCAATAACGCTTCCCACACTCTGTCCTGCAGCAGTGTGTCGTCGCGTGCTCTCATTCTACATACTTAAGATCTGATCTCTGTCTCTTTGAACTCTCGCCTGTTCTTGCTCGGCTCTTTTGCGACATTGGCCAGATCCGAGATCTTGAAGAACTGACAGACAAAGACCGGGGTGACATTAACTTGTTTTACTCTGGCACACTGCACGCGACACTGATACCGTATGACATTAACTGAATAGCGTTCCATTCACCCAAAGCATTCCGTCATTTCCCACTCATTGTACATTATGGAAAATCAACTTAATTCACTGAATGTCCCTCGTACCGCCGCTCAAGCCAAGGCTTTTGTGGCGCCTACCTCTCTCTCGTTCCCCATGGCGTCGCCGGACATTACTGCGTCGTTGGAACAGTCGGACTCGTCATTCCCGGGCAAAGATGTCGACATCAAGCCTACGACCGATATCGTGCCGGCGACGCCGGTGGCTGCTGCGGGGGTTGCGCCTGGCAGCAACATGAGCGTGTCGGGGATTGTTCCGACTCTTCAGTAAGTTCGCGGCGCCGCTCGCGGCTGTTGTGGACACGCTGCTAACGTGTCAAGAAACATCGTGGCTACGGTCAACCTGGAGTGTCGGCTCGACCTCAAGACCATTGCGCTGCATGCTCGCAACGCCGAGTACAACCCTAAGGTATGCAGTCTGGTGCGCGCCCGTGCGTAAAGCTTGCTTCCGGGGCCAGCCTTGGCCCCGGTCGCACGGGCGGCCGATGTTTGTTGAGCGGTGTAATAACACGTGCTAGCGTTTTGCGGCCGTCATCATGCGTATCCGCGAGCCCAAGACCACCGCGCTGATCTTCGCGTCCGGCAAGATGGTCGTCACGGGTGCCAAGAGCGAGGACGACTCGAAGCTGGCGTCGCGCAAGTACGCTCGGATCATCCAGAAGCTTGGTTTCAACGCCAAGTTCATGGAGTTCAAGATCCAGAACATTGTCGGCTCGTGTGACGTGCGGTTCCCGATTCGTCTCGAGGGTCTGGCCTTCTCCCACGGCCACTTCTCGTCGTACGAGCCCGAGCTGTTCCCTGGTCTCATCTACCGCATGGTCAAGCCCAAGATCGTGCTGCTGATTTTCGTGTCGGGCAAGATTGTTCTGACGGGTGCCAAGGTCCGAGAAGAGATTTATGCTGCTTTCGAGGTAAGTGCGGCCGCCGGCCTTTTTATGTTCGGTTATACTGACGTCCAGGCTATATACCCTGTGTTGAGCGAGTTCCGAAAACAGTAAAAAAGCAATGTGTATTATAGTAGCGGGTGACTGCGTTCCTCGAACGTTTTTGCTTGCATGTCTCATGGGTCTGGAGCATTTTCATCGGTATTTTATATAATAGTATTTACGAAGGATTATAGATTAAAACAATAAAAAATTCCGCTCAACTCTTATTGTACATGCCCAATGGGCGGACGAGTGTCCAGCTGACCGCTGCGGGGTCGTATGCGGGTGGCTCAGGCGGGTGCTGCTGAGCATGCGGGTCGTGCGGCGCTGCTGCGGGTCGCTGCGGGTCGTGCGGCGGCCAGGCCCGGTCGGCCCTTCCGCTCGCGCCGACCCCGTCGACTCCCTGCGCGCCCTACGGCTTGGCCGACACCTCGTACACGAGCGACGTCGTCCAGAACTGTAGGGCCTGCGCGCGCATCGTCGGAATTGCGCCAAAGACTGCGCCGGCGATCGGAAACAGCACGTAGTCGAGCAGGTTCGTTCGCAGCGACCGCTCGGCAAACGCCTCATCGTGCAGGCCGCTCTCAAGCCGGTGCGCCGCCCGGCGCGCCGGGTCGTCCACCGGTCGGCCGGCGGTGGCTGCACGCGCGGCCGCCAGGGCGTCGTACACCTGGCGGCGGCGCAGCACCAGCGCCAGCCGGTGGTACCGCTCGTAGCAGAAAAACTGCACGACGACGCCAAAGAACGCCGCCGTTCGCAGGACGCTCAGCATGCCCATCAGCGCGCCGACCACGGCCGACAGCACCGGCCCCAGCGGCGAGTGGTCCTCGGGGAACGGGAACAGCGAGCATGCGACGACGTAGATGAGATAGTGGATCGGCAGAAAGTGCGCCTCGTAAATCCGGTGGAGGAGCACGACCAGGGACCAGGTCGGCAGCGGCCGCCGGTCGCCGGCCTTCTCGGCGTCCTTCTCGAGGTCCAGGGGCTCGCGGGCGGCGGCAACAAGCGCGGCCGCGCCGCGAAGCGTGTAGCCGGCGTCGAGCATGCCCCAGGTGTGGCGACAGGCCTGGGTGTAGCGGGCCTTGTTGGAGAGCAGTGTCTGGCGCAGCCACGCGTCGAGGTGCTCGCGCAGCGGGCTGCCCGGCAGTGCGGGCAGCGCGGGCTCGGCGGGCTCGACGTTGCAGTGCGACGCCGGCGAAAAGACCGTGACGGTGTCGAGGCGGCCGGCGGTCGCAAAGTAGCACTTGAGGAACATGTGCAGGTCCTCGCCGACGGCCCCGTCGTCCGTGTCCCAGCCGCCGACGTCGCGGACGAGCTCGAGGGGCAGGGAGTAGGCCGACGTCGGCGTTTTGATGGTCGACGTCCGGTACAGCCCGGCAATGGTCGCCGACGACCACAGCAGGTCCGCGCACCGCACCAGCGGCGACACGGCGTTCGAGTTGCGGTCAAAGACCACGGGCGGGATGTAGAGCGTGCGGTGGCCGTGCGTGGCACGGTGCCGCGAGATGTAGTCAAAGTACGACGGCAGCAAGTGCGTGTCGGCGTCGATGACGGTCACCACCACGCGCGCCTGCGCGTACGCGGCGTCCGCCGCGATCTGTGAGGCGGCCCACGCCATGTTGGCCGATTTGCCGGGCGTCTCGCCGGCGGCGACCGCGTGGATGGTGTGCGACAGCCGCCGGAACGCTCCGGCGAACTCGGCCTCCAGCAGGGCGGCCTTGCCGTCCGCGCCACCCTCGGCGGCCTCCATGGCCAGCACGATGTCGTACGCCGCGCGGGCCCGGCCGTGCCCGGCCAGCACCGCCAGCGTCTGCCGCAGCGTGTGCAGGGTCTCGCCGTAGTTGGGCACCACCACGACGTGCACCACCTCCGACGGCTCGTCCTCGGCCGGCCGCCGCCCGCGCGCCGCCGCGGTCTGCAGCGCCAGTGCCAACACTCCCTGGTACACTGCTGTCAGGGCGTAGATCGCCCGGAGGGTGAACCCCACGACGCAGGCGTGCGTCGCCGCCGCCGTCAGCGCAAACAGCACTACCAGTGCCTGCGCGCCCCCGGACACGGTCTCGGCGTCGCCCGCCGCATGCCGCGCCCGCACGTACGAGCTCGTCAGCATCATCACGGCCACCGTGGAGACGCCGGGCGTGACCCGGGCGCCATAGGCCGTCCAGCGACTGACGACCTGGCCAGCCATCTCGGCATTTCTCTATGTGTGTTGTCGCTGTGTGGCTCGCTCTCGCTCTCGCTCTCGGCTCTCGTTCTCGACTGCTGTCTGTGGCTCTGCCGTGCTTGCTGCGGTCTCGTAGGCCTCGTCCGTTGCTCGTTCGCTGTTCTTGATAGTCGAAACGTCGAGGTCAGCAGATACGCAACTCCCACTAGTCATCGTCCCGTTTTCAGCCACCTCCGGCGCCACACTGCCTCGCACAGCCACCCCCTAGTCGAGTCGCCAACGGCGGCCATGTCCGCTGCCACGCGCGCACTGCGTGCCCTGCACCGCCACGCGCGCGGCCGGCCATATAGCCGCAAAGGCTCGCCGTGGCGGTGCGCGAGCCTCCGGCGGCGACTCCGTCGAGGGTGGCTGCCCTGCGGGCAGGCTACACGAGCGGCGCCAGCCGCACTGCGTGCGGCTCAGATCTGCCCGCAGGGCAGCCACCTCGACGGAGTCGCCGCCGGAGGTTCACCCGTGGCGGCGCGTATATAGCCGCCCACCGTATAGCCGCCGCAGGGCCAACACCGACCCCCATATAGCCGCGTGGCGCAGCACGGGCGCATAGCCGCATCTTAGCCGAGTGTTCAATGATTAATTAACTAGATGAAATGTTCAGACATGTAAAAATACATTGTAAAATACAACACGTAAGTCATGCAATCGTCGATCTATACAGTGGGCGCCGGCTCGGCGCCGAGGGTGTCGTCAGCCGGATGGGCGCCGGAGTCGTTGGCGCCAGACTCGTTGACTTCATTTGCTTCGTAGAAGATGGCGTCGGTGGTGGCGTCGTCGTCGATTGTCGAAATCGTGGTATTTGGGTCGGTGGGGTCGAAGGTGGCGTCGGCGGCGGCGGGGGCGGCAGAGGCGAGGTCGGCGGGCTCGGAGGACGCCTCAGCGGATGCAGGGGCCGCCTCGGCGGGCTCAGAGGGCGCCTCGGCGGACTCAGAGGGCGCCGTAGCGTCGACCGGCGCTCCGGCGGTCTCGGTGCGCACTTCGGCAGGCGCTTTGGCGGTCTCGGCGGGCGCTTCGGCGGCCTCGGCGGGCGCTTCAGCGGTCTCCGCGCGCGCCTCGGCCGCGTAGGCAGCGCCCGCGGGCTCAGCCGGCGTGTCCGCCGCACCGGCGTCCGCGCCACCGCGCGACAGCGCCGCAATCGACGCCATCGCCGCCCGAATGCCCGCCTCGGTCGGCGAGTCCTGCGAGCCCGGCGACACAGAGTCGTCGGCGTCGGTTCGCGACGCGTCCGCCTCGTACGACTCGCTCGAGCCGCTCGTGTCGCGCTCGCCCAGGCCAATGCTGTCCTTGGAGGCCTCGGAGATGATGCTCGACTCGTTCTGCTTCATGAGCTCCTGGCGGCGCTTCTCGCGGCGGCGGCGGCGCTCCTCGCGCATTTCGCGCACGTCCATGCTGCGCTCGCCGCGGCCGGTGCTGGCCGTGCGGATGGGCTCGTCGCGCACGAGGTCGGCCAGCGCAGACGCCGCCGCGGTCGTGTCCTCGCCCGAGGCCGCCAGCTTGGCCTGGGCCTGGCGCGCGGCCGCGCGGCGGCGCGCGCTGCGCGCGTCGCCCGCGGCCGGGCCCGCGGCCCGCAGCTTCGCCAGCAGGTTGTCCATGACGGCCGCGCTCTCGGTCTTGTCGGCCGCGCCCGCCGTCAGCAGGGTCGGCGACGCCGGCTCGCCCGCCGGCTCGTGCGCCTTGCGCTGCGCGTCCAGCACCTTCTTGCGGCGCGCCTCGTACATGCGCTGCTCGTCCTCGCGCTGCACGTTCTCCTTGCGCGCCTTGGAGTAGTCGTTGACAAAGTTGGCGAACTTGGCAAAGAACGTCGCGCGCGAGCCCGCGTCGCCCGCGTCCTCGCCAAAGTACTTCATCAGGCTCTCGAACGTGCGCTCGGTGTTGGTCAGGTGCTCGTCCAGGTAGTCGCGCTTCTTGCGCGCGTCCGACAGCACCGGCCGCACGACCTTGAGCACGCGGTCCTCGGGGTGGAACTTGCTCGCGTCCGACAGGTTGCCAAAGTCGATCGAGTCCTGCACGTTCTTGATGTTCTGGATGAACTGGCGGCAGTCGGTCTCGACCTGGTCGATCGACATCTTGGCCATCGCCATCACGTCCTTGAGCTCGTCGATGAAGCCCTCGAGCTGGGGGAAGCTCGTCCGCACGATCTTCTCGACGTAGTGCAGGAACGTCATCGTGTTGGTCTCGTCCTTCATGAACGCCAGCCGCGCGAGCGTGCCGATCTTGAACCCGGTCGCCTGCTTGGTCGGGTCGTTCATGTAGTTGCCCACCGCCAGGATGATGTCCAGCAGGTCGCGCAGCTTGGCCGAGTTGCGCACCGCCTCGGACGCCGCGTCGATCGTGCGCAGCTTGCCGACGAGCTCGTCGTAGTCCTTCTCGATGTTTTTGGTCAGCAGCAGCGCGCGGATGCGCGACTTCCAGTACGCCTGCAGCGAGAAGCACAGCTCGAGGTAGAGCTGGTCCGCGCGCGTGAGCTCCGACGGGTCCTTCTCGCGCACGCGCCCGTCCGCCGCGCTCGCGCTGTACGGCATCAGGTTGCGCGCGACCGAGTCGGGGATCCGCACGAGGTCGTCCTTGGCGAGGAACTCGAGCACGTTGGTGCTGTTCATCACCTCCTTGTCGCACCGCAGGATCTTGAGCACCGTCTCCTCGACCGAGAGGTTGGCGAACACGTGCAGGTTGATGCCGAACTGCTGCGCCAGGTCCCGCGAGATGAAGCTCTTCTTCTCGGCGTTCTCCGCCTTCTTGGCCGCGAACTTCTTGATCTCCTTGGCCGCAAAGATCCGCTCGACCTCGTCGAAGATGCCCTTCTTGTACAGCAGCGAGTACACGCCCGTGTCCTTGATTTTCTTGCGGTTGGGGCGCTCCTCGTCCAGGAGCTGCTCGTCGACGTCCGACGCCGTCGACAGCGACGACAGCGAGTCCTCCGAGTCCGACTGCGTGAGCATGGGCGTGCGGAGCTTGCCCATCGTGGACCAGAGCGTGTACTCGACTGCGTCGAGCTTTTCCCAGTGCATTGGCTTGAGCTTGCGCTTGGGCCGCGGCGTGTTGGGGTCTGTGCCCTTGGGCGCGTCGTTTTCCTTGGCCTGCACCTTGCGGACGGGCCCGGACGGCAGCGGCGGCGGCGGGGGGGCGCCGCCCATGCCGGGCGGGAGCGGCGGCGGTGGCGGCGGGCCACCGCCGAGGCTGGGGGGCAGCGGCGGCGGCGGAGGGGCGCCGCCGAGACTTGGAGGGAGCGGCGGCGGCGGCGGCGGCGGCGGGCCGCCCATGCCCGGGGGCAGTGGCGGCGGCGGCGGCGGCGGCGGCGGCGGAGCCGCGCCCTGGCCGAACTTGAGGTTGTCCGGCAGCGGCGGCGGCGGCGGAGGCGGCGGCGGCGGCGGCCCCGGGGCCGCGCCCGCCGCAGGAACGCCCACCGGCGCCGGCACGCCCGTCTCGCTGCCCTCGTTGATGGTTTCCAGCGTCGGCGTGGCCGCCAGCGACGGCGAAGCGCCGCCGACACCGCGCTCGCCCGCAACGAGCGTGCCGGCCGCGATTCCGCCGGCCGCGGCCTCGGAATCGACCGCGACCATGCCCACCGGCACCACGTCCGCCGGCAGCACGCCGGCCGGAACCATGTTGGCCGGAATCAGGACCATGCCGTCGGGCACAACGAGCTGCTCGGACGACCGCACGGCCGGGATGTCGCCCGAGACCATGTGAGCCGGCACGGCGACCATGCCGGCCGGGATAATCGCGCCTTCGGCTGGGTTTCCTGTCTGATCAGTCGGGTGCTCTTGTGGAGAAAGGCTGGGAACGGAGAGAGAGAGGGGGGCGATCGGAGAGGACGACGTTGCCGGGCCGGAGGCTGGACCGCCGGCGGCAGACGGCGCGGACGTAGAGGCCACGGCGGCGGGCGCGGCAGACGCCAAACCGCCCGGTGCCGCCGCAGCGGCCGTGCCTGCTGCAGCGGCCATGCCCGGCGGCTCTCCGGCCGTCCCGTCGGGTGCGAGGTCGGACGAATAATTACCAGTTGTCGAGTACGGGCTCGGGCCCGGACTGCTCGCCGGCGGCACCCAGTTGCCGCCGTTGATGGCGCGCATGACCGATTCGATGATCTCTGGGTTCGGCAGCAGATACACGTCGCCGGCGTCGGTGGCGCGCTTGCGGATGCTGTTGTCTGGGGGCGACCCGGACAGGGATTTGCGCTGGACCGGCGCGCGCGGGACGACGGCAGCCGCGGGCGTGGTGGCAGCGGTGGCAGCCGCGGCTGCTGGTGACGCCGTCGCCGCGCGCGCCGCGTCCAGGGCCATGTCCGAGCCCGCCTCGTCGCCGTCGTAGCGCTTCACGCGCCGCGTCAGCTCGCTCAGCAGGTTGCTCGACATGGAGCGCACCGCGTTCGTCGCCGACTGGCGGCGCGACGAAAAGTCGGCGCTGTCGCGCTTGGCCGCCGGCTTGCGCGGGCCCTTCGGGCGGCCGATGAAGCGCGTGTGGGACGAGCCCGGCGAGTCCAGCAGCGAGCTGCGCTTGCTCGGAGACGGCGGGCCGTCGTCCCCGCGCTGGTCGTACGAGTAGGAGCTGCGGGCGCTGGCGGCCGAGTCCCGGCGGTGGTCGTCCTCGGAGCCGTAGCCGCGGATGCCGAGGCCGTCGGCGTCGTAGTAGTCGAACTCGCGGGCCTCGCGCTGCAGCGAGTCCATGCGGTCGCGCAGCTCGCGCAGGCGCGGGGACGGCTCGACGCGCGCGTCCCAGGCGCGGCCCTCGTTGCGGTACTCGGAGGTCTTGCGCGAGAGCTGGTCCTCGAGCGCGAGCACGATGGCGTTGCGGTCGAGGCCGCCGCGCAGGCCGCCCAGCGTCGGGGTGCGCTCCTGCTCGTGCACGAGCAGGTACAGCTCGCGGATCTCCATCTCGGAGGTCTGCAGGTGCTGCATGTGGACCTGGCGCAGCTCGTCGAGCTCGGCGCGCAGCGCGGCGTGGTTGCGCTTCTGCAGGTTGATGATCTCCTCCTGCTCGGCGACCTCCTTCTGGAGCTTGGCGACCATGCCGTCGGCGCCGAGCGCGACCTGCTGGGCCATCTCCTCGCGCTCGGCCAGGGCCTGCTCGGCGCGGTTGTTGGCCTCCATGGCCTCGACGATCGCCCGGCGCGCCTGCTCGTCCGAGTACATCTTGTTGAGCAGGTCCTGGACCGAGAACTGCAGCGTGGTGCGCAGGTTGCGGTTCGGCAGCAGGCGGTCCATGACGACGTGCGACAGCACGCCGTCGATCAGCTTGAGCGCGTACTTGCGGTCCGTGGACGAGTCGTTGCGCAGCAGCAGCAGGTGCTGCATGGACGACACAAAGTGGTCCTCGGACGACGTGCCCTTGACCTTCTGCCACATCTCCTCGGCGATCTCGACCGGGTCGTCGAGGTCGCGCAGCTCGTCCTCCTGCGCGCGCTCCATGAGGTCCTCGTAGTCGAGCGCGGCCGCGTCCTCGTACTGCTGGATCTGCTCCGTGATCAGGTCGTAGTTGAACTCGCGCATGCGGGCCAGGATCCGCGAGAACCCGCACGACTTGAACTGCGCGCGCACGTGCACGCGGATCCGGATCTCCTCCGAGCCCTGCGCCAGGATGTTGGCCAGCAGCAGCGTCGCGACCGAGTACTCCATCAGCATGTTCTCCGAGCCCACGCCGCCGGCGCGCACCTCGTCCGACGCGCCGACGAGCGAGCCCATCTTGCCGCGCCCGGACAGCGACTCCTCGACGGTCTGCATCCAGATCTCGAACCGGCCCTGCTCCGACAGCGCCGGCCGCAGCTGCTCGAACGACGCGAGCACCTGCGTGTGCCCGAACGGGTGCGCCCAGTGCGCCAGGAACGTCAGGATGTCCGTGATCAGCTTGCGCGTCGCCAGCCGCGGCGACACCAGCGACCCGATGATGGCCGGGATGCACTTGGTCGACTTGAGCGCCTCGTGCGCCGCGTCCTCCAGGTTCAGCAGCGTCTTCAGGCACTTGACCAGGTTGTACTCGAGCTCGAGCTCCTCCGGCGTGCCCGGGTACCGCTGGTTGAGCTGGCGCAGCACCGTCGTCAGCGCCAGCTCGCCCTGGGCCTCGAGGAACTTCTTGACCCACAGGATCGTCTCGGTCCGCAGGCACACGCGCAGGTTGCCCAGCTGCTTGGCCGTGATGCTGCGGTCCATGATCTTGCGCACGTACCACTCGGGGTCGTCCTCGCCGGGGTCCTTGGCGATCATGCTCTTGCGGCTGCCGCCGACCATGCTCTGCCGGTGGCTCGCGATTGTCGTCGCCACCGCCGACACGCCGTGGCTGGCGTGCTTCTGCTGCTCCGTGAGCGCGTCCTGGTGGATGAGCATCCACTTCTTGGCCGCCGGGAACTGCAGCATCTGCTGCCGCGCGGCCGCCGGCAGCTTCTTGAAGTCGCGCTTGTTCATCAGCGACTGGAACATGCGGTCGATCATGACCTCGTCCGGCATGTTGGGGTCCTCAGGCGCGTTCGTCGGCGACTGCAGCGGCGCCAGGTGCAGCGACGACGACGACGGCGACGGCACGAGGCCCTTGGCCGCGCGGTCGTACGGGAACGAGTACGCGCCGGACCCGCTGGACCCCGTCGACGAGATCGTCGACGACCGCGTCGGCGGCGGGCCCTCCTGCTGCTGCTGCTGCTGCTGCTGCTGTTTGCTGCGCTTGCGCGCCGACCCAAAGATGGACGACGCCGACGAGTTGCGCGACCCGACCGAGTGCACCGACGCCGCCGACGACTGCACGCCCGTCGGCGGCGCCGGCAGCGGCTTGCGGCTGTCTGGCGCAGGCATCGCGGGGGCCGCGGGGGCGCGCGAGCGCGGTCTTGCTCACTGCGCGCGCCTGCTGCGGCGTCCGCGGCCTGTGCCGCCTGGTGCGCCCTGGGGACGCTCGGTGATGGCTGCCGACTGGCTGCCCACCGCTGTCTGTGCGCGCTTGCGGCACGCGCTGTGGTCTAGGGCTGGTGATCGCTGCGCTTCGTGGCCCGCGCCGTGTGCTCTCGGGCTCGCGATCGCCGTCTGGTGTGGTGGCTGTAGGGGTGCGCCCGCGATCGTGTAAGTTTGGCGTTGGCCGGCGATTTGCAAAATGGCGGGTCGTCACGTGCCTCGCCGCCGCCGCAGGACCTGCGTGGACCGAGTCCAGGGGGCGGACCGGCCTGCGCCGGCGCGCTGGCGCGCTGCCCGCTCCAGCGCGCCGGCACGTGAGCCGGCGCGCTGGCCCCGTGTCCGCGGCCTTGGACCCAGGGGCACCTAGCGGTAGCGCGTACGCCGCCGGCCGCGTCCCCGACGCGCGTGAGGCTGGGCGTGGGGCGTCCGTGCGACCGCGCCTGCGGCTGGCCTGGATCGCGCGGCTGTGCCAGACACGCCGGCGGGCGGCCGCGGGCGCCGCCAGGCCGCCGGCGCGCTGGCCGCGAGACGAACAGGGCGCCGCCGCGCGGGCGGGGGCGCCGCGCGCACCGCCGCGCACCGCCACGCCTAGCCGCTACCCGCATCCGTCGTCTGCCGGCCGCCGCTCTCGGCCCAAGTGGCCCGCAGGGGTGTCCACGTCAGGCCGGCGGGCCACCAGCGCCGCCGGCCGCGGCGTCCGCCGCGGTGGGGACCGTGCAGCCGCGGGTCACCGGTGCCAAGTGTCTGACATGCAGGTCACGGGACCGCCCCGGACGTGTTACCTCAGCCGCCGTGGCGCGTGGCCGTGCGCGCCGGCGTCACGTGCTCGCCGAAAAACTTTTCTCCCGTTCCGCCGCCGTCCGCTCCATCACGAAGGCAAGATGCTGGCAGACTGCACCCCGGTCGTCCTCGGCGCGCGCGCCATGGCGTCCTCAATTCGCTCGGCCGTCTCGCGGTCCGTCTCCCGCGGCTTCCACAGCGCGCCGGCCGTCGCCAAGGCCGGCGTCTCGATCGTCCACCCGGTCCACCACCGGGTCAAGATTAACAAGGCCGTGCTCAAGCCCAAGCTGCGCGAGGCCGTCCTCACACCGCACTGGGACGTGCGCTCGCACCGGTTCCGCCCCCAGCAGACCCAGCTCGACCGGGTCCAGAACTACTACGAGACCACGGTCGAGCCCGACATGCTCCTGCTCAACTACAAGCACGGCGAGACCGAGTACAAGGGCAACCCGCTGCGCGAGTGGGACGGCTCGTCGCCATACCACCTCAACCGTGGCCCGGCCGTGCCCCGCGGCTCGGCGTCGCCGCTGCCCAAGATCCGGCCGCGCACGTGGCAGAACATCCCCAAGCTCGAGTCCATCTGGCTGCACTGCTGGGTCAAGGAGGCCAAGGCCAACAGCGAGCTGGCCGTGCCCGCCGGCATCCTGCTCCAGCAGATCTCGGGCGCGCGCTCGTACCCGATCTTCTCCAAGACGGCCGTGCCCGGCTGGTCGCTCAAGCGCCGCACGCGCATGGGCGCGCGCGTGCAAATCAAGGGCGAGCTCATGCACCAGTTCCTGGTCAACCTCGTCGACGTCGTCCTGCCGCGCATCAAGGACTGGAAGGGCGTCAAGAACTCGTCCGGCGACAAGTTCGGCAACATCTCGCTCGGCCTGCAGCCCCAGCACGTCAAGTTCTTTCCCGAGGTCGAGGGCGCCGGCGACCTGTGGGCGCGCGTGCCCGGCCTCGACATCACCTTCGTGACCTCGGCCCAGACCGACCCCGAGGCGCGCACCTTCCTCTCGTCGCTCGGCCTCATCTTCACCGGCAAGGAGAGCCTGCCGACGCACAAATAGGCGCCCTGCCTCTGTATATAGCCCGCACGTTGTAAATCAGGGTATGCTCATTATAGTATATACAAGTCTGAACGAAACATTAAACAATACTCGGCGTCCGCGGCCTTAGTGTCCGCTGTAATCCTGCCGTCGCCGCGGAAACCCGCTCACAGCCCAAACTCCGTCCTCCCTAGCTCGGCGGCACCTCGGTCTCGGGCGTGGCCACGTCTGCCGCCATGAACGGCAGCAGGAACTCGTGCGCCAGCAGCTCCGCCGCCGTCGGCCGCTTGTTGTGGTCCAGCTCGAACGCGCGCCGCAAAAAGTCCTGCGCCTCGGCCGAGCACACCGCCGGGATCTCGGGCGCGCACATCGTGCCGATCTTGTACAGCGCCTGCATCTGCGAGAACTCCGGGAACGGGTGCTTGCCCGTGAACATCTCGACCACGAGGCAGCCGAGCGACCAGATGTCGGCCTTGACCGTGTACGACGTCTGCTTGACGACCTCCGGCGCCATCCAGTACACCGAGCCCTGCAGCGACGGCCGGTGGTGCTTGGTCGAGAGCAGCCCGGCGTCCATGCGCTTGGAGATCCCAAAGTCCGAGATCTTGATCTTGCCCTTGTTGTCCACGAGCACGTTCGCGCCCTTGATGTCCCGGTGGATGATGTCGCGCCCGTGCAAGTAGTTGAGCCCGGACAGGATCTGGCGCACAAACGTGCGGATCAGCGGCTCCTCGAACTCGCCGTACGTCGTCAGCAGCGCGTAGACCGAGCCGCCGGGCACGTACTCGAGGAAGATGTTGAGGAACTGCCCGTCCGAGTTGAAGCCCAGGTACTGCACGATGTTCTCGTGGTGCAGGTCCCGCAGCAGCTCGATCTCGCGCTGCAGCGAGTCCAGCATCGCCTTCTTGCGCTGCTGATCGTTGTTGTCGCCCTTGATGAGCTCGGCCTGCTTGACCGCCATCAGCTCGCCCGTGAGCGCGTTCAGCCCGAGCACGACCGTGCCAAAGCTGCCCGTGCCGATCAGCGCGCCGCGGATCCACTTCATGGGCCCGCGGTCCTCCATGCTCGTCTCGTCGTCCGAGAGCTCCTCGGGGATGTCGTCCACGCTGTCGACCTCGATGAACGAGTTGTTGTCCGACATCATCGTGTCGCTCTTGGTGAACGAGAACGGCGAGCCGGGCCGCTCGAGCGGCGACAGCGACGGCTGCGGGTGGTGCGACGCGATCGACGGCTCGCGCTGCTCCTCCTGCTCGCCGAGACTGTTGGCGCTGACGACGCTGCCGGCGCTCTTGGACCGCTCGGGCATGTCCAGGTCGAGCGCGCCGTCCTCCTGGATCGGCTCCTCGTCGTACAGCGACCGCTGCCGCTCGTTGGCGCTCGTGAAGCTGCGCGCCGTCACCGACCGCCGGCTCGACACCGAGTTGCGCACCGACGACGACCGCTTGTGGCCATACAGCGAGCTGTGCGTGCCCGGGCCCGACACCGGCGAGCTGCCCTCGGCGTTCAGCCACGCGTCGCCAATGCTCGGCACCGGCGGCAGCGACTCGCGCCCGGACGCGAACGACGAGATCGTCGCCGTCGACATGCGCCCGCTCAGCCCCGAGATGCGCTTCGACCGCCGGATCGAGTTGCGCACCGTCTGCTGCAGCACCCGGCTCTCGTGGCCGGGGAAGTACTCGGCCAGGTTGAGCGAGATGAGCTCGCTCGGCGGCCGCTGGCCAAAGAACTGCTGCAGCCGGTTCGTGCGCGCGCTCTTGAGCACGTCGCTCGACTGCGAGCTGAAGCTCTCGATCGACCCCAGCGACAGCGACGGCTCGTGCCGGCTGGGCTCCTTGGGTTCGGTCTGCCGCGCGTCGCGCGCCTCCTTCTCGCTCGCCCTGAGCTGGTTCCGGAAGATCTGCTGCGAGACGTGCAGCTCCTCCGAGTCGGGCGCGGTGCCCTTCTTGACGAGCATGAGCCGCTCGCGCTCGTGCTCGCGGCGGCCGACCGCGAAGCAGATCGCCACGAGCTCCTCGTCCTCGACTGCGCGGACTGGCCGTCAGCGCTGCCGGCGCGCGCCACTCACCCTTGCCGCTCTTGTCGTGCACGTGCACGCCCCAGAGCTCGACGTCGTCCCGGATGCCCATCTTGCGCAGCGCGCGCTTCTTGATCAGCGTGCTGTTGTAGTGCCCGCTGACGTCGATCAGCTTGGTGTGGCCCTCGGGGAAGATGAACTTGACCGTGCCCTGCGGCATCGACTCGGCCGGCGACCGCATCGGCGGCGTGTCGGTGCTGGGCGACACCAGCGGCGACGTGCTCTGCGGCACCACGTACGAGTGTCTGTTGGAGTTGCCGTACTTGGCCGTCTGCGTCGCCGCCGCCGCGCCCGAGCCCGGCGCCGGCGCCGACACGGACGTCTGCACCGGCGTCGACGTCGCCGCCGCCGGCGTCGTCGGCGCCGAGCTGGCCACGCCCGCGCCCGGCACCGTCGCAGGCGACCCCGGCGGCGCGCGCGCCGCCGTCGGGTCCGTCGGCGACTGTGGCACGCCCACCGGTCGCTGCGGCATCAGCACGACGCCGTTTTTGATCGTGTACGCGGCCGCCCACGAGTCACGGCTCGGCCGCTGCGTGGCGTAGCACTTGCTGCGCAGGTTCTTGATGGCCACGTACAGGCGCACGCGGTCGCCGACCTTGAGGATGCCGAGCTCGCGCAGCACGTTCTGGTCGCACGCCAGCAGCGCCTCGCCGTCGATGTGGTTGTCTACGTCAGCGCGCCCCCGCGGCAACTCACCCGCAAACAGCTCGACGTACTTGGCGCAGTTCACCGACCGCAGCCACTCGCCCACGCTCAATTCGGTCCATCGGCTGTCGTCAGCGCGCCCCTGCCTTCCACGTACGAAACCTCGTCGGCCAGCCCGGCCGGCTCACTAAACGCCGGCGACGTCGGGCTCGGCAAGGCCGGCGCGCCGTGCCCGCCCGCAAACGACCCGCGCAGTGGCGACATCGCCGACGGCTGCGTCAAATACACGGCCATCTCTGCGTGGTCCTGCTGCCCGTGGCCCTGTCGGCTCGTGTTTGTTCGTTGGGTGCGCTCCACCTTCGCGCTGTCTGGTCCGTTGGTTGCTCACCGGCGCATTGCCCCGCGCTCGGCCGTGTGTCTGGCTGTGTGCGCCGTGCCGCTGTTCTGCCCAGGCAACCACCTGGCGGTCTCCACAAGACTTGCGTGAGAGGTCGGGCGTAAAAAAATCAAATATATGCTGGCCGGCTAACTCAGGGACACATCACCAGAAGTGCAACTTGAAACCGCGGCGGCGTCACGGCAAGCGCTGAGAGGAGTTAGTGGGAACTAGCTGCGCGGTGCCTGGACGGAGCATACAGTCATGCGCGGGGCCCTAACCCGTAGTCACGTCCGTTTAGGGACTGGTCTGCGAATAGCGTTGCGTCCGCCGCTCTAGGCGTCGCATGTATGCAGCGCATCCGCGCCAGTCTGCAGGAGAAGCGCGCGGACTGCGCACGACCTGCGGGCTACGGCCACTGCGGCTGTAGCCCGCGTCGCCATGACGCACACGACCGGCCGTACCGCTGCGCTGGATCCGCGCCGCCGGGCTGGGTCGCCGCGCCCGCCGCGGACCGCCGCGCCGGCCGGCGATACGCGAGCGCCGGCCGGCGGGGCGCGCCGCCGCTGTGGATCGGCGGACCTGCATGGACCTGCGTGCGCTGCGCACGCCTTGTCCGCGGGACCCGCCCCGCCTGCCGGGCCGCTGCAGCGCGACGTCGGCGGCGCCTGCCGTAGGCAGCGCGCGGCACGGCGCGGCAGGGGCGCGGCTGAGCTCCACTGCTGAGCCACAGCTGCTGGCGCGGTGCCTGGCGAGATGCTACGCCGGCAGTAGCCGCGGCGCTGCAGCCGTAGCCCCACCGGCGGCGACGCCGGCCTCGCCCGCCACGGCTGCCACCTGCGACGCCTGTCAGATCCCGCCCCGCGCGCCCTGATCTGCGGCCCGCGCTGTGACAGGCCCGCGACGTGTCGGCGTACTACTAGCCGCCGCACACCCGCCGTTTCACGGACGCGCGCGGCCGCGGCTGCGGCGCCCGCCGCATGCGCGAAACAGGGCCCGAGCCACCGGTGGCCACTCGCCGCGCCTGGACTGTTCCAGCCTGCGACGGAGCCGGGGCGGTTTCAGGCTAGCGCGGGGAACTGCTGGCGCTCCGGCAGGCGCCTGACCGGGTGTCAGTGGCGAGTGCGCCACGCGGCCGACCGGCGGCCGTTGCGCGCGAGCCGCACGGCGCGCGGCGCCGCCCCTGAGGCCCGCCGCCGGGTAACGCTTATCGCCGCCCGGGTAACATCTCGGCACCGCCGCCCCGCGCCCGTCCCTTGTGGCACAACCCTCCCGCCGCGCGGCACGGGCCCGCACCAACCCGGCCATCGAACGACGCGCCAGACTCAGTGCCCACCCACGGCAGCCCCCGACCGCGACCCCGACGACGCCCCAAGCGCCGTGAATCCGTGAGCCCGCTCCCGCCGCTCCCGCGCGTGCGTCTCCCTGTCCGCGGCGGTTTGCGCCCGAGCCTGCTCCGTCCCGGTCCCTCCGGCCGTGCTGCGGCCCAGCCCTTCTACCACACAATGGACTTTGGCGACCTTGGCAGCGCGCTCAACGGCCTCCCCGGCGGCCGCGGCGTCGTCGCCGGCGGCGCTGACAGCGAGGTGCCCATCTTCAGCATTGAGCGTGTGCAGCTGCAGTTCCAAATCTCGTCCATGGCCGCCATGGCAGTGTCCAACAACGTCCTCTACATGGCGCTCTCGACCGGCCGCATCCTGCGCATCGACCTCTCCAACCCCCAGGACATCGACGGTAAGTCCCGCGGCGCTCACGGCTGACGGCAGACGTGTCTCTGCCCAAGAAGCCGGCCGAGATTGGCATCATCCGGCACATTTTCCTCGACCCAACCGGCACCCACCTGCTCATCACGACCACGCTCTCCGAGAACTTCTACCTGAGCTCGCGGTCGGCGCGGCCGAAGCCGCTGACGCGGCTCAAGGGCCACGCGATCACGGCGGTCGCGTGGAACCCGTCCGAGCCGACAACGTCCACCAAGTCGATTCTGATCGGCACCGCCGACGGCAGCGTCATCGAGACCTACATCGAGCCGTCGGAGGAGTACTTCAAGCGCGAGGAGCGGTACTTCCGGCCGGCGTGGAAGGCGCCGGGCGGCGGGGCCATTGACGGCCTGCACGTGGACGTGCTGCCGGGCAAGCCGGACCTGCGGCGCGTGATCGTGACCGCCGGCGGCCGGCTGTGGCACTGGGTGTCCAAGATCGTGCGGCACGCGCCCGGCGACGTCTCGCCGACGTTCGTCAAGTTCTTCGACGCCGAGGCCGCGGCGGTCCACAAGGACTTCCAGCCCGCGGCGCGGTCGCTGCTGGCGATCTCGCCGGACGACGGAGACCCCGAGTTCCTGGACGACCTCTCGTACGCGTGGCTCAACGAGTCGGGCGTGTACTACGGCAAGCTGTACACGGCGCCGACCACGGTCGAGCTCGGCAACGTCATCTTCAAGGACTCGCGGCTGTTTCCCGAGTCGCGGCTGCCGCAGGGCCAGAACCCGATCCAGTCGGTGGCGCTGACCAAGTACCACATCCTCGTCCTCAAGGACAACGAGATCTTCGCGATCAACATGCTCGACGGCAAGCTGGTCTTCCACGACCGGCTGCCGTACACGGAGAAGTTCGTCGGGCTGATGGCCGACCGCAAGAGCTCGACGTTCTGGACGTACTCGTCCGAGAACATCTACGAGATCACCGTCACGCGCGAGGACCGCGACATCTGGCGGATCTACCTCGCCCAGAAGCGCTTCGACGAGGCGCTGCGGATGGCCAAGTACCCCCAGGAGAAGGACGCGGTCGCGATCGCCAACGGCGAGTTCCTGCTCGAAAACAGCTCGTTCATCGAGGCCGCCAACGTCTTCGGCAAGAGCACCAAGCCGTTCGAGTCGGTCGCGATCTCGTTCCTCGAGCTGCAGCGCGCAGACGCGCTGCGGCAGTACCTCGTCGTCAAGCTCGCCGGGCTCAAGCCGGCGGCCAAGATGCAGCGCACGATCCTGGCGTCGTGGGTGGTCGAGCTCTTCATGGAGAAGCTCAACTCGCTCGAGGACGCGGTCTCGGCCAAGCTGTCCGAGCAGTCCAACGAGGACGAGATCGTGCAGGCCAACAAGGCCAAGCCCAACGGGCTGTTCTCCAAGAAGAGCGCCAAGGCCGACGTCAGCAACGAGGCCGAGATCGAGCGCATCAAGAAGGCGTTCCAGGAGTTTGTCGTCCAGCACAAGGCCGTGCTCGACCGCCGCACGACGTACGACATCATCTCGTCCAACGGCCGCGAGGACGAGCTGCTGTTCTACGCCAACAGCATCGACGACCACTCGTTCATGCTCTCGTACTGGGTCCGGCTCGAGAAGTGGAAGGAGGCGCTGTACGTGCTGCGCAAGCAGGAGTCGCCCGAGGTCTACTACAAGTACTCGACCGTGATGCTCGTCAACTGCCCGCGCGACGCCGTCGACTCGTGGATGCGCGTGCCCGAGCTCGTCCCGCGCAAGCTCATCCCGGCCATCCTGAGCTACTCGGCCACCGTCACCGGCGGCCTCGACCAGAACCAGGCGATCCCGTACCTGCTCTACGTGATCAACAAGCTCAAGAGCGAGGACACGGCCGTCCACAACACGCTCATCGCCATCTACGCCAGCCACCCCACCCGCGACGAGTCCGCGCTGCTCGAGTACCTCGAGCTGCACGACCAAGAGCGCTTCTACGACACGGACTTTGCGCTGCGGCTGTGCATCAAGCACGAGCGCGTGCAGTCGTGCATCTTCATCTACTCGTCCATGAAGCTCTACGAGGAGGCCGTCAACCTCGCGCTCGAGCACGACAACGTGGAGCTCGCGAGCATTGTGGCTGACCGCCCGCTGGACGACGCGGCCCTGCGCAAGAAGCTGTGGCTCCGCGTCGCCAAGCGCGTCATCTACAAGGAGAAGGGCATCAAGTCCGCGCTCGACTTTCTCAAGCGCTGCGAGCTGCTCAAGATCGAGGACCTGCTGCCGTTCTTCCCCGACTTTGTTGTCATCGACGACTTCAAGGACGAGATCTGCACCGCGCTCGAGGAGTACAGCCGCAACATCGAGCTGCTGCGCAAGGAGATGGACGAGTCCACCCTCACGTCCGAGAACATCCGCAACGACATCGCCAGTCTCGACCGCCGGTTCGCCATCGTTGAGCCGGGCGAGCGCTGCTTTATCTGCTCGTTCCCGCTGCTGGCCCGCCAGTTTTTCGTGTTTCCGTGCCAGCACGCGTTCCACCAGGACTGCCTGGTCACGCGCACGGCCGAGATCGCCGAGCCGAAGCTAAAGGCCGAGATCAAGGCCCTGCAGGCCGAGGTAGCCAAGGGCCAGAGCGCCGAGAAGCTCGACGCGCTGGTGTCGTCCGAGTGCCTGCTCTGCGGCGACCACATGATCAGCACGCTCGACAACGGCCTGTTTGAGGAGGAAGACCCGGCCGTGGAACGCTCGTGGGCGCTGTAGTGTCCTCTCATCTGCATTCTGCCGCGGCCGCGGCCCAATCCGCAGGTGCCCCTGGCACCTGGACACTTGTATTTTGATCTAATAGAAAGATATCTGCAGCTGGGGCGCAGGCGGGCGCGGCTGAGGCGCAGGTGGGCGGCAGGCGGGCGGCGAGCCGCACGAGCCGCACGCCGGACCGGGTCACCCGTCCGGACCGGGTCCGCGCCCGCGCTGCCCGGCCCGTGGCGCAGCGGGCGTGCGTGGCCCGTGGCGCGAATACGAGTTGCGCTCCCGTGTGGCAAACCGTGGCGCAGTTCCCGTTTCCATTGGCACTGAGCGGGGCGCAGATAGGGTACCTCCCACACTATGCGGTCCACGCGTACCATGTGTAACCCTATCGTAGGCCAACCATTACTACGACCTCATCCCAACTTTTGCCGGCCCGTGGGAGCAGCATACGGAACTGAACCACGACTGTTACACCCCCGCAAAAGGTCCGGCAGCCCACATAATGGTCACCAAGGCCCTACATATCGCTGGCGCCGTGGCCGCCGTGCTCTCGCTGGCCGCGGGCGCCCGCGCCCACGAGCATCACATGGACGACATTCCCGAGGGCGAGTACATCTCGGTCGAGCCGATGGACTCGATTCTGTGGACGCACATCATGGTGAGCCCGCTCCGGACGAGCCGGAATCGCACGGCGCTGACGTCCAGTTCATGATCGTCTCGTTTGGCCTGATTTTCCCCATCGGTATGGTCCTCGGCATGACCCGGTCCCGGTGGCACGTTCCGGTCCAAGTCGCCGGCACGGTCCTCGGTGTGCTCGGATACACCCTCGGCCATCTGCACAAGGGCCGCGAGTTCTCGGAGAACATCCACGCGTCGTTTGCGTCGTTCCTGATGCTGATGCTGGTCGTGCAGGTCGCTCTGGGTGCGTATCTCAAGCTGCATCTGGAGCGCGGCCTGAACGCCCGCCTGCGGCCGGTGATCGTGTTTGCGCACGGTCTCGTCGGCAAGGCGTTCCCGGTCGTGACCTGGGTGCAGATGGGCTTCGGCGGCATCACCGCGCTGGGTTTCTGCCACGAGGACCACCTCGGCCAGTGCCTGGCCCACGGAGTAAGTGCAGGCGCGCGGGCGTGCTGACGCCAGATTATGGGCAGCTCCTTCATTGCGTACGGCTGCATCCTGCTGATCATGCTCATGGTCGGCCAGCAGTGGCTGGCCCGCACGGGCAAGAGCCAGGAGTTCTTCGACAGTCTGATCATCACGCTCTGGGGCATCGTCAACACGTTCACCGAGCACCGCTGGGGCTCGGCGTGGTCGCACGGCGACTACCAGCACAGTAAGTACGCGCGCAGGACGCGCTGACCGCAGCGAGCATGGGCATTGTCTGGTGGTGCGCCGGCATGGTCGGCCTGATGCTGTCGTCCAAGGACGGCCAGCCCCGCCGCAACCACATTCCCGCGATCGTGCTCATCATCACCGGCTGGGCCATGTCTGTGCACGCGCAGCACCTCGAGCTGTCGACCAAGGTCCACGCCATGTTTGGCTATGCGCTCATGGGTGCCGGCTTCACCCGGATCATTGAGATCTCGTTTGTGCTCTCGGACCGGCCGTTCGGCTTCGAGATCCAGTCATTCCAGTTCCTGCCGCCGTGGCTGCTGGTCTCCTCGGGCCTGATCTTCATGTGCGCGACCGAGGAGCAGCTGACGCTGATTGCCGAGAACGGCATCGACGCGTCGAGCTACCTGATGCTGATCTACGGCCTGTCGTTCCTGATCTACCTTTACTTCCTGACCGTTATCAACGTGTGGATCCGCTCGTCAGGCTTTGGCGGCGAGCCCAAGCCGGAGGTGTCGGGCTACATGCCGTCGCCGGACATCGAGGCGGACCGCTCGCGGGGCGTGAGCAACTACGAGCTGCTGCACCGCAACGACACACAGCTCAGCGACTAAGCTACAGGTTATGAGGTCACGGATAGGCATATAAAAGAGAGGGTGGGGAGAATAAATGTCAGGACGTTTGACTTTTGGGTGCGGCGACTGCGGCGGAGCGCGCCGCCCTGTTGGCACGCCTGCAGGTGCCGGCGTGCAGCCGCTGCGTTTCAGGCTGCTTGGTACCCGAGCTGCCGGGCCGCGGCCGCTACTTCACGCGCGCGAGGGCATCCAGGAGCAGCGGGAAACTGGTCTCAAGCAGCACCTGCCGCTCGTATCGTGTGAACCGGCCCAGCACGTAGTCGGCTACGTCGTTCGGCCGGCGGCTCTCGGGCCGGCCGATGCCGACCTGTAGGCGGTAGAAGTCCTGGTGTGAGCGCCGGCGGCGAAACACGTACCTTTGTGCCCAGCCGGGCGATCACGTCGGTGATCCCGCGGTGTCCTCTGTGTCACGTCAGCTGCGGACCGCCGACGGCTTGACTAACCTGGCGCTGCCGCCCGTGCGCAGCTTGATCTGGCCTAGGGCGAGCTCCAGCTCGTCGTGCACGATGGCGACCGGCGCCGGCCCGCCGTACTCGCGCGCCGCGTGCTTCACAACGGCCCGCACCGGCCCGCCGCTCTCGTTCATGTAGCTGTCGGACCGGAACAGGAGCACGTCGCCGGCGGATCCGCGCGCCAGCGTCACGGCGCCCTTGAGTCCGGGCACCGTCTGGAACGGCGCCGCGCGCAGGTGTTCGCGCACGAGATCGACCATGAGGTGGCCGACCGAGTGCCGCGTGCCGGCGTACTGGGACCCGGGGTTGCCAATCGAGCACACCTGTAGCAAACACCGTTAGCTTTGGTCGGTCGCATGCGCGGCGGCTGAGCGCCCAGCCCCTGGATCACGCGCGGCGCAGGACCGGCCAGGCCGCTCGCCGTCGGCAGGCGCGCACGTCCGCACGCGGACCGCCCGCCGCGCGTCCTCCTGCCGGCGCCCGTGGCCCACCGCCGGCCGCCCGTCCCCGCGTCCGCCGTTGCGCCGGCCGGAATCTGCGCCCGGCCGCGCCAGGCCATTTAACTGCCCGCCAGCTCGCCGCACACCCTGCGACTATGGATCACTGACAATCGAGTGTAACCGCCCGGCCATGGCTGCTCTGGCGTGTGTGTGGACAGCTGCAGGCGCGCCCCTATTTCGTTTTCGGAACGCTGCAGTTGCGCGCCGGCAAGGCTCGTTTTCGCTTTTCTACTCGGCGCGAGCGTGTTGATAGGTGGTGCCTCGGACGACTAAAATACGCGCGCCGCGCCGGCCTCACGGCCGCGGCGCCGCCAGACAGCCCGCCGGCGTACACTGCCGGGCCAGCCGGGCAGGTCGGCTCCGGCCCGGTGGCCGGCCGGCACACGATCGGGCCGCGCCGGACGACGACAGCCGCTGGGCGCGGCGAAAGTGTACGTGTGCTGAAATATACGCAGTGCGTAACTCTCAGAACACAAGCCGCTGTATCTCTCCTCTTCTCCCCTGCGGACTTGGTCTCTACATTTCTGAATAATTTTCAAATATTTTAATTTTTCGAGTTGATTATCCGCCCATTGCTGTATTCCCTCCCTCTCGCGCGGTTGAAAAGCCGGATTGCAATTCACTGATTCTCATGGATGATCGCAAACGTGCTTTGGCCGCGAAAGCTGATCCGGATATCCCTCCACCAAAACGCCAGGCCCTAGAGTCGGACAGCTCGCGGGCGAGTTCGTCGAATGGGCCGAACGTGCCGCTTACGCAGGAAGATGTAGAGGTACGGAGGCGGCAGCGGGACGGCCGGCGGCGGCCGCGGCCGCAGATCACGGCAGCGGCAGGGTGCTAACGAGCCAGCTTTTCAAAAAGGAAGCCATCTTTCGGCAAATGCAAGTATATCGACGCGAACGCGACGTTCTCCAGGCTCATGTACAAGATATAGAGCAGCGGGCGGCTAACCACGATGACCACCTGCGGCTAATTGAAGCGTGGTGGGATCAGGTACGTGCGAGCGGCTTGGGGCCGTCTGGACGAGACTGACGGGCAGCTGCTGGACGAGGTCAGGCTGCGGCTGGACGGCAAGGTCAATGGTAAGACAGGCGGGACGGGCGTGGATCTGATTGCTGACCAGGCAGCTGCGCCGTCGACGGCCGAGTCGCTGCCCAAGTCGCTGCTGCTCGCGACAAGCGAGGAGTACGCCTCTCATGTGGCCAGCAAGAAAGATGCGATCCTGGAGGTGCTGGGCCCGCTGTTCGCCAAGCTTGACGCGGCCGCGGGTTCGGTCGACGCGAAGGAGCTCTACAGCAACATCAGCGAGCTGTCGCTGCAGATCAAGCTAGTGCGGGTCGAGAACGGGCGGCTGCAGGACGAGAAGGAGAACCTGGAGCGGCGGCTGACGGACGCCACGTTCAAGTACATGACGGCGGCAAAGCGGCTGGACCGGCTGAAGAGCCAGACGCTGGCCAAGATAGAGCGCACGGCGACGCCGTCGCCGACGATCAAGCGCGAGGGCTCGGTGGAGGACAAGCCGGAGGTCGAGAAGAAGGTATGTGCTGGTAGCGGGTGGGAGGCGCAATGCGGCAGGGCATGCGCGGCCGGGATGGCGTGCGCGGCGGCGGCTAACGTGTCTCAGGTCGAAGCGGTGGACGAGGACACGGTGGCCCAGATCCGCAAGGAGTACGAGGGCGCGGCGGCGCGGCAGGTCGAGGAGATCCGCGGGCTGCAGGCGCGGGTGGCCGGGCTGCTGGACGACATCAGCAAGCTGAACGTGCGGGTGAGTGGGGGCGGCGGCGCGGGCGGGGCGGTGCTGACGTGAGCAGATCGCGGCGCCGACCGAGACGGACGTGGTGCAGTCGGAGCCGTACAAGGTGCTGAAGCTGCGGTACGAGGACGTGGCGGCGCGGGCGAGCCACCTGGAGGCGCTCAACGACGTGATCAAGCAGGAGAGCGAGAAGCTGTCGAGCGAGCGGACCGAGTACCGCGAGCTGCTCGGGGCCGAGTACAAGGCGGTGACGGAGGACCTGCAGAAGCAGCTCAAGAAGTCGGAGCAGGACCTGATCCGGATTCGCGCGGCGCGCGACGAGCTGCTGCAGGAGCTCGCGATCCGCAAGGCCAAGGACGAGCAGAAGACGTCGGCGCTCCGGGAGGTCACGGAGCTGGCCGAGACGCGGGCGGCGCGGATCGAGTCGCTCGGCAAGGAGATCGAGCGGCTGCAGGAGCAGGTCAAGGCCACGGACGGGCAGCCCACGCCGAGCGACGAGTCGCGCGAGGAGCTGCTGAAGCGGATCGACAAGCTCGAGAAGACCAACAAGAGCCTGGCCGCGGAGCTGCCCAGCCTCGAGGCCGCGTTCAACAAGGCGCACCAGCTGAGCACGCGCAAGGTGCTCGACCAGGCCGAGCGCGAGGAGAAGATGCTGCGGCTCGTCGCCGAGAAGGCCAAGGCCGACCAGAAGTACTTCGCGGCCATGCGCGCCAAGGAGGCCGTCGCGCTCGAGAACAAGGCGCTCAAGGCGCAGGGCCAGGCCAGCGGCAAGGTCGTCCAGCAGCTGCGCGACGCCGAGCGCGCGGTGTCCCACAAGGTCTCGGCGCTCGAGCGGCAGCTGGCTGAGCTCGAATCGGTCCGGCTGGCGTACCAGCGCCAGCTCCAGGACGCCGCCAAGAAGGCCGCCGAGCAGGCCGCCGCGCTCGACCACCACAAGGTCCAGATCGACAAGCTCTACGGCGAGCTCCAGGCGCGGTCGGCCGCCATCGGCGCCGAGGCCGACCGGCGCCGCTCCGCCGAGGACCACGCCGAGCGCCTCCGCGTCGACCTCGAGCGCGCCAAGCCCGGCTCCGCCGCCGTCCAGCTCAACGGCAACAGCGACCAGCTCGAGGCCCTGCGCTCCATCGCCATCTGCTCCGTCTGCTCCAAGAACTGGAAGAACACGGCCATCAAGGTCTGCGGCCACTGCTTCTGCCTGGACTGCGCCAAGGACCGCCTCAACGCCCGCCTGCGCAAGTGCCCGCTCTGCAACAAGCAGTACTCCCATAACGACCTAATGACCATCCACCTGTAAATATGTATCCATATCCTTTTTGTGTCGTCTGCCTTGGCGGTGATTAATGCGATGGCGCGGGCGGTGTAGTAGTATTCGAGCTGTATTTTAGTTTTTTGTATTTGGTCTACTGTCGGTCTGCTAGAGAGAATGTATATCTTACGAGAGCCGGCCGCAGCTGGCTGCGGCCCCGGCCCCACGGCCCCCCGGCGCACCCGGTCGATTGCTATGTACATCACTGGTAGTCGAACTGCGTGCCCCGCGACGTCAGCCAGAACTCCTTGACGATGGTGTCCGTGGGCGGGTTGCCGCGCAGGTGCCGGATGCGCCGCACAAACATGGCCTTGTCGTCGGCCGGCGTCTTGGTCCCCGACACCTCCGGCCGCGGGAACACGTCGCGCAGCCAGGCGTCGGTGAAGGCGAACTGGCGGCGCAGGAACGCGCGCAGGACGGCCGAATACTTGTCGATCTGGCTGCGCGCGGCGTTGCCCGAGATGGCCCACGCGACCGCGTTGAGGACGTCGTGGCCGGCAAACCCGAGCAGCGAGCCCGTGAGCTCGCGCAGGGCCTCGTCCTCGGCCCGCTTGTTGACCACGTCGGTCCAGAACTGCGACGCGGCCTTGAGCAGCAGCGGGTCGTCGGTCTTGAGGACCGGGACGGCGAAGCGGACCATGAGCTCAAAGTGCCGGTTGCGCAGGAGCACGTGCACGTAGTGGCGGATGTAGGCCGTCATGAGCTCGAGCATGCCCTGGTACACGTCCGTGTCGTCGCCCGAGTCTGGGTCAGCGCGGCCGGGCGAGACTTACAGTTGTGGACGACGCCCTCGTAGACCAGGTCGAGGATCTGGTCGGCCTCGGCGTCGATGGCCTCGGCGCCCTCGACCGAGTGGGCCGTGACGAGGCCGGCGGCGAGCGCGAAGACGGGCATGATGGTGTGGACGTGGCCGACGGCGACCTCGGCCCGCAGGAACTCGAGCACGGTCTCGACCGGGAACGTGAACGGGCCGGCGAGCCTCTCGGGGAAGCCGGTGCGGAGCACGGCGCAGGCGTTGTCGCGGATCTGCTGGTCGACCGCGTAGGCGGGCACGCCGAAGTGCAGCCGCGAGACGACGCCGAGGATCTTGTCGCGGACGGCGGCGCCGCGGCCGGTGCCCCAGACGGCGGCGAGCCGGGCGCGCGTGTAGTCGTCGGTGGGCTCCTGGAGCCGCTGGAACTCCTTGCCCATGTTGACGAGCGACTTGAGCAGCGAGGCGGCGGCGTCGGCGGCGGCGGCGGCGTCGGCGGCGGCGGCCGCGGCCACGTCGGCCGCGTCGTCGGCCAGCACCGACACCAGGTCGTCCAGGAAGCCGAGCTTGGCGTCCTCGTCGGGCACACCAGCCACAACGGCCGCCACGGCCGCCACGACGCGCTCCTTGGCCACCGGCTCGATCTGCGCGTTCGCGCGGATCTCGCGGTACACGGCCACGAAGGCCGGGATCTCGGCCAGCAGCTCGCTCTTGCAGCTCCCAAAGAGCTTCTGGATCGACCGCGACGCCGACAGCGACAGGCTCGGCGCGTGCAGGCACTGGAACAGGTACGAGACCACCGCCGGCAGGAAGCCGCGGCCGGCGTCGGCCTGGAAGAAGTCGATGTAGGCGCCTGGGTCAGCGGGCTCGCGCGCAACGCACCTATGAGCGCCACGGACGTCTGCTTGACCCTCAGGCGCGGGCACGCCGCCAGGCGCGCCAGCAGGTCGGACGCAAACAGCCGGGCCAGGGCCGCGTACTCGTAGGGCTCGCTGGTGAGCGCGTCCTCGATGGCGACGACGCAGAACATGGACGCCTCGACGGCCTCCCAGTCGACGGCGGCGGCCGCCAGCGTGGCCGTGATGTGCTCGACGAGCATCTCGAAGAGCCGGGCCGACACGAGCTCGTACGACTCCTCGACAAAGTCCGCGACGTCCTTGCGGTACGACAGGAAGCCGTCGCGGGCGTCCTTCGGCCACGCCGCCAGCACGGCCGGCGGCGGCAGCCGCAGCTTCTTCCACAGCGCCTCGGTCACGCGCATGACCAGGTTCGTGCCCTCGGCGGCCACGTCCGGGCCGTAGCCGGCCGACGGGTAGACGACCTGGTCCTTGAGCGACGTCCAGAACTCGAGCGTCCGCCGGCTGAAGAACTCGTCCACGGCGGGGTAGCCCGGCACGCTCGTCAGCGTCAGCATCATCTCGAAGAACTTGGCCGACGTCGGCGAGCCCGTGGCCTTGACCAGGCCGCCCACGGTCAGCTCGCCGAAGGTCACAAAGAGGTTGACGAACGGGTCGGCCTCGTCGGCGCCGTTGTCGGCCACGGCCGCGGCCAGCCGGGCCGCGCCCCAGCCGCCGGTCAGCAGCGTGCCCAGCTCGTCGATCGTGGGCTGCGAGAACATGCCGTTGATGCCCTCCATGAGCTCGACCAGCGTCTCGGACACGGTGGCGAAGAGCGCGTCGTCGTCGGCCGCCAGCCAGCCCAGCACGGTCGGCAGCAGGTCCGCCAGCAGCCGCACGGCCTCGGAGTGCGCGCTGGCGTCGACGCACGCCGCCGTCCACGCCCGGAAGCACCCCATGGCCTCCTGGACGAGCCCGTAGCCGTCCGCGCCGATCTCCAGCCGGCTGCCGAGGATCCGCCGCAGCGCCAGCACCACCAGCCGCGTGTTCTTGTCGAGCACGGCGTGCAGCGCGCTGCGCGCCCGCCGCGTCACGTCCGCCCGCCCGATCTCCTCGGCCAGGACGGTCGCAAACAGCAGCGCCGTGGCCAGCGCCGGCCCGGACAGCGCCCCCACGGCCTCGCCCGCGTCCTCGCCCGCGCCGGACCCGGCCGGCTCCACCCGGCCGTGCGCCAGCGACAGCACGACCGTGTGCACCGGCAGCGGCCACTCGTCCGGAAACCGGATCAGCGCCAGCGCCGCCGTCGCCGCCAGCTTGCGCGAGATGTACTTGGGCCCGTCGCGGCGCGTGAAGAACCACGTCAGCAGCTGGTCGATCAGCTGGGGCACGTCGTCCGCCGAGACCGAATCCCTGCCGTCAGCGATCCCGCGCCGCGGCCTGCACGAACCAGTCGTTGTTGAGCTTGACCGTGTACGTGAGGGCGCCAAAGAACTGGATGTTGGGCTCGCTGTGGCCGAGCATCAGGTTCGCCAGCGCCCATCCGTCGGCCGTGCGCTGCAGCTTGTGCAGCTCCGCCTGGACCCTGCGGTGAGCGCGCGCTGGAGGGGGGCTTACTCATGGATCTGCTGGGGGGTTCCTGGCGAATTGAGCGCGTGGACGAGCTGCGGTCAGCGGCGCCAGACGAGCGCGTACCTGGACGGCCCGCTGGAATGTGTCCTCCGTCAGCATCGTGCTGTACGGCGCGGTGGCCGGCGTTGGCGTTGATCTGATGCGGTGAAGGGTTGCGAACTTTAGCTGTTTGGTAGGTAAGCGCGAAGCGAGACGACGGCACGAGGCGGGGGCCGCGCCGCGCCTCGGACGACGTGGGCCGCACGGCGCGGCGGCCATGGCCGGCTGGGCCGACGGCGACGCGTGCTGGCGGCTGGACGGTTGGGGCGGGCGAGAGGGGCGCGGGGACGGGCCGCGGCGGGCGCGGGCCAGCGCGCCGCAGCGGGTGCGGCTCAGAGCGCCGCAGAGGGTGCGGCTCAGCGCGCCGCAGCGGGTGCGGTCAGCGCGCCGCAGAGGGTGCGGCTCAGCGCGCCGTAGCGCGTGCGGCTCAGAGCGCCGCAGCGCGTGCGGCTCAGAGCGCCGCAGCGCGTGCGGCCCAGCGCGCCGCAGCGCGTGCGGCCCAGCACGCCGCACCGGGTGCGGCGCCCGCCCAGCCGCAGCGCGCCACCACTCGCCACACGCCGCGCACGTGACGACCCAAGCGCCTGGGCCGCAATTAATTAAGTGGCCCAGCCAGCTAGGCAATCCCGGACCCAAGGCCACGCCGCAGACGACAAGCGGCGACCGCGCAGCTCCGTCCTGCCGTCGTCGCACTCGCCGGCAGCATGCTTGTCTTCAAGTCCGACCGGGTGGCGAACGTGCTCTACAGCGGCTCGCTCTTCTTCCTCATCTTCTTCACGGCCGGCTTCCTCATAGTCACGCCGGCCGACACAATCCACCAGGCCGCCAAGAACAACCAGATCTACAATGTGATCATTATCGCCGCCGTCTACTTCGCCGTCGCGCTGGTCGCGATCGTGCTCTACGCCAACCGGCTGTACGACGTCCGGCTGTCGCTCTCGGAGATCCCCAAGGGCTACATGCTGAGCGAGATCGACGTGCCCAAGAACTGCGACCGCGTGATCAACAGCGAGCTCACGCGGTGCGGCATGATCAAGGTCGAGACCCAGCCGGACGAGAACGTGTCGCACCCCGGCCTGCCGCCGCCCAAGCACTCCAACTTCGACTTCCCCCAGGTGCCCTACCTCGAGGTCATTCTCGAGTCGGTCAAGGTCATCGAGGCCAAGGTCGTCAACCTGCACCCGTCGCTCGCGCGCCAGCCGGGCATGACCCTGCGCGACTACCTGGCCTTTCTCGAGGACCGCGTGCTGCTCGACACCGAGATGGCCGCCCGCTTCGTCGACGAGTACGAGCACGCCCGGTTCTCGGACCGGCCGCTGCACGAGGACCAGTTCAAGAGCATCCTGCGCGTGTTCACGCTGCTCATCCGCAGCTTCGACCTGCCGGACGACGACGCGGTCTCGCTCGCCGGCTCGGACGCCCGCGACGACCGCATCTCGATCTGAGCGCGGCCGGGCCGGCGCGCCGCCCGACCCTCTGTTTGGACTTATGATTTTGGACCACATACGATCTCATGTACGACGCTGGGCGTCTCTCGCATTGTCTGATAGTAATACACCCTCTCATTGACCCGCCGCCGGTCCGGCCGGCGGCCGCCGCGCCGCCCCGGCCCTACTCGGCCGCCGCCGCCGCCGGCCGCTCCTTGAACATCTCCGTCACGGACCCGCCCACGTACAGCTTGAGCATGCTCTCCGTCATCGGCACGATCTTGCACTTGACCATCTTCTTGCCAAGCCGGTCGTACGCCTGGAAGCGGTGGCACCCGCCGAAGCCAAAGTACCACGGCTCGCCATCCTTGCGAACGCACAGAATGTCAATTGGCGGCAGCCCGTCGTCCAGGTCTTCGGGATCGCTGTTCTTGAGCGTCTCCATCATCCGCGTGATCTTGGGCTCGTCCAGCACGGGCACGATCGGCCGGCGGATCTGGTCCAGACGCAGGTACGTCACGTTCTTGAGGTTGCCGGTCTGTATCGACATGTCGCTTGCTGGCCCGAGAACGCCGACGGCGTGGCCTTATATCGTGTGCGCGTTGCCGCCGGCGACCGTTACTAATGACAGCTTATTCAGCCAGGGCCCGACAGCTGACAGACCGGGCCCGAGTCTGGGCTCGCCCGCGGGCCGGGCCGTTGTGGCATAACTGTCGCGTTGCACGGGCGCTGGACCGTGCGGCGCGGCCCACGCGTCATCGACGTCATTAGGCGCGGGCCAGGCACTGCCGCGGCCTCCTCGCGCACGTGTGCCGCGAGCCGCACGTCGCCGGCCGCCGACGGCGGCCGCTGCAGCCTGTGCGACCGCCGGTCAAGTGCCGTGCTGCGGCCAGCAGCCGTAACCGGCGGGTGGCTGCCGGTCAGCCCCGCCCGAGAGGGGTCCGTGGCTGGCAGGTTTCGGGTTTCGGGTAACACGCGCATATGCGGGTCCCAGTGACCTGCAGCTGCACTCCCATGCGTCCCTCGGGCCATGCTGTGCTGTCAGCTGGCATGGCGCCGCCGTCTAGGTCCGGCCATGGCTGGTGGCGCGGCCGGCGGGGTCGTCACCTGGCCTCACTGGCGGATCGGCCGGTCTGACGAGGCTGCGCAGGGGACCACGCAGGGCGGAGCGCTACGCCCGATCACACCGGTCCGGCCGGCACGGCGGGCGAGCACGCGTGGCGACTGTGGCGACTGTGACGAGGCCGCCAGCACCAGGCTAGCCCGGCGGCCTACGCGGACCAAGATCCCCGCAGCGGGCAATGGCAGATCGCCGCCCGGTGCGGCCGCCGGCGCGGGCGGCTGGACCAGCTGGCACCGCCCGTCTGGCCGGAGAGGCTGCCCTCCCGATTGCCCGGCATTTTTGTGGCCCGCGGCTGCGCCAGGTCCAGCAGATCGGTTGCGGGGAGCCGACCGCGGCCACGTCGGCAGTCCGCTGCAAAGCAACGGGCAGCGCCCGGCCGCGGCTCAGCTGCGGCCACGTTCGAAACGGAATGCGCAAGCGTCGGCAATGCATCTCGCAAGGGGACCGCCGCGGGTATCGCGCCTGCGGGCGGTGTGACACACACGCCCGCCTGCGGCTACGCGACGGTGGTGCGCGCCGGCATGGGCGGGTGCTGGCAGCGCGCTAACCTGTTGCCCACCGCCCCGAGCGGCCTGTGGGCGGAACGCGCGCGGTCCGCTGGTCCCAGCGGGCAGGGCAACGCGCCAATGCGCGCGGATAGGTCACGCCAGGGGGCCCGTTCTGGCATAGCGGGCCGGGTACCATGCGCGTTTATGTACAGCGTTTCATTACGGGAAGCTGCATATGAGCTCTCCAGTACCAGTGCACCGTGGGCGGGCTTTAGCCTTGTTGGGGCAGTCTTGGTACCCGCCTAGGCCGTGCTAGCTCCCGTGCGAGGAGACACAGATCCAGGGCCACGGTGACATCGCGGGCACCGCCCCACATGTCTGCGGCTGACCCGCGCACGGCCGACGCCCGGAGGTGACTAGATCCCGCAGTGGATGCGCTCGGGCGCGGGGCCGCAGAATGGTGCCGCGGCTGCGCCGGCCGGACCGCTGCGGCGGCTGGAGCCCCTTGTTGGATCGGGCCGGCCTGTGGTCCGCGTCGCACAAACACGCGAATATCAAGCGAGACGCGATCCATACCACCGGTACCGCAGCCGTATCTCGTGGTATCTGCCGCTCAGAGTGTCTCGGATACAAAACGTACGGCTATACGGGCGATCCGCCAACGTTTCTCGAGCGAGGTACGCTGGTGGCCCGGCAAGGGAAGCTGCCCCTGGCCACGCCCAGCGCGCGGTAGTGGGTCTACGCGGGCCTAACGCGGATCGCGAGTTACCGCGCTCTACCGCGCTCGTCGCTTGGCCGGCCACGGGAATCTGCGCACAGCCGCAGGGCTTAACTGTGGTACTTTGTCGCCTAGAAGCGCGCGGCCGGCCGCGTGCGTTGGGCGTTGCGACAGCAGTACCCGCCTATCCCACATCCTTTGTGCGCCCATTGCGATCTGGGCGCGCTGCCCATCCGATCCGCTCTCGGCCCTTGTCTTCTGTTGAGTGCACTCTAGTGCGTAGCGGGCCATATGCAGCGACCGTAGCCGGCTATTGGCGGCTACACGGTGGCCCCCAAGCGGCCGCCCGCTGGTCTCGGCTCGCGATCGGCCCGCAGTGCCCATCTCTACCATCCCGCGGAGGTTCGGCGGCCGGATCAACCGTTCTGGACACAATTGCGATCGCTGGCCTGACCTCCGCACCTACTGGCCGTCCCCGCACTTGTTGGCTCTCGCAAGCTACACGCTGCTAGAAGCACTACACAAG
Source organism: Neoaidaea tothii (assembly GCF_038497935.1). Taxonomy (NCBI): domain Eukaryota; kingdom Fungi; phylum Ascomycota; class Lipomycetes; order Lipomycetales; family Lipomycetaceae; genus Neoaidaea; species Neoaidaea tothii. The sequence goes on from NW_027118028.1 coordinate 56,000, forward strand.
CCGACCACCGCGTACGACCTCTGGGCGTCACCTGCAGCCATGCATGCACCTGCAAAAGACCTGCATAGACCTGCGCCCACCCGCAGGTACCTGGCCTGGCGCCGCCGCAGCCGCGGAGCCACGCAGCGCTACCGGTTAGCTTCCGGGTCAGCCGCGGCCGGCCGCAGCTGTCCACAGTCGTGGGCCCCGCCCGACGCCACAGTCCCAGAGCGGAATGGTGACCCACATCGCTGGCATCGTCCGACGCACGCCTGCGACCCGTGCCTGCGCCAGCGGCTATGGCCACACCGGCAGATCCGTCGTCCGGACCGCGCATGCTACGACGCAGGTTCATGCGCGCCACACTCGCTTTTTTTAGAAATTGCGTCCGCCAGACCACCGCGCGCACGCCATCAGCGGCCACCCGCGCTAGCCTCGCGGTGATCGAACAGCGGCCGGCGGCCGCCCGCCGCCAGCCACGTCCGGGTGATGGTACCTCAGACGGTACCCGCGGCATCAGCTCGGACCCGCGCTAAGCGCTGCCTGCACCCGCTCATGCACCCCGGCCGCCTCGTCCGGCCGCGGCGCGCGGCCCGCTGCTGTCTGACTTGCTTCTTTTGGCCATTGCTGGCAGGCGGCTCATCCGCCATGTTGCGGTGGCGCGCACACCTGGACGCCCGATGACTCCTTCCCAGTAACAGAGTGTCACTGAGCCGCACCGCCGCGGGCGCGCGGTCGGCGCCCGCGGCGCCCGCTCCCCCGGTGTGCTGGAGCTCCACACCCTTACCGGCCACATGCATACTGCGGCACCAGCATCGATTTTCCTACCTGTGGCTGCCGATTGCCGACTCGCTTTTGGCCCAGTGTAGTTGGAAGCGCGGTCGTCACCGCCAGGAGAATTTACTGCGGGCAGAAATGTTTGGTAACAGCTTCCTAAACGCGTTAGTAAAACTGCAGGTCGACCGCCTTTCTTGTACGGGATGGCCTGTGCGCTACTCCCTCTATCTCTCTATCACGGCACAGCAATCTCCAGCACTAGCAGCTCAGCAGGCGCCGTCGTCGATGTCACTGCCAATGTTGCCACAGGCGACAGGGGCGGCCACCGGCACACACTAAGCCAGGTGGATCTGAGCATATTGTTGACAGAGTGGGATAGGCGTCCGAGAGGAGGAGCCCCTGCTGACGGCTATCGTTGTGCTGGTCACTCCGAGACTCCGCCGGGATCAGCCAGTGCTCAATAGGTACCGGCGCACGGATGTCCAGGCGGTTGTCGGCGGCTGATTTACCCGTCGGACCCCCTACCTCGGCAGACTACGTCCGGCCTCCGGCGGCTCAGGAGCCTCTTTGGTCTGAGCGGATCAGTTTGAGGCATTTACAACCATAGCGGCGACCGGAGACACAAGTAGATCGGTGTTTTACGTAGAATTTTGGCGGATATAGGCTCGCGAACCAGAGGCCGCTCGCCCGCCGTCGGCGGCCGCGGCCAGGACCACCTCAACGGCCGCCAGGGAGGCATGCTTCTGTGTGTGTGCTCCCGCGCGCGACCGCGCAGGCAGCCACTGCATATGCCCAAAGAAGCAACTAGACGCCATTGACACGGCGGATCCGCAAGAGTCAGCGAATGCTGGCGGTCACGATTTTGATCGCTCTAGTCCAATAGCAGCCGAACTGGCAACGCCACTGGGTATAGGCGACTGCCCGCGCCCGCCGGAAAGGTACCCATCGGATATACCGTACATGGTACCCGGTGGCTGTCAATCGTGGCTAGCGCAGCGACTGGGCAGACGGCCAGAGTCGCGTACATGGTGGTCGAGTGGACTGAGCACGCAACTTATGCTACGATGGGAAGGTTATATCCCCTTTGTGGTTAGTTATGCGCGCCACTCAGACGAGGACTCAGACAGCCGGACGATACGCGGCGATGGGCGCAAAGGGCACCTACATCCGCTCCGCCACGGGTACAGGCGCGGGTCTGGGCGCGAGGTCCACCGGCGCGCGTACGCCGTGCAGTACACGATAACGCCACATGGTTCCGTGCCCAGCGCGTGCGTGTATGCTGCCATAGCCCGTTGGCCGAGCTGCGGTACCCAGTGACCGTACCCGTGGCCCTGACGGAACCATGTATGTGGTTCCTCAAGGTACTGCCGTTTACCCGAGTTAGCCGCGTATCGCCAGTACTCTGTACCCACTCTCTCAGGTTGGTACCCTGCGTACGCGGCTCCCGTACCCCTCAACTTCAGTGGATGTACTCAGGCCCCACGAGTGTACCCGGCCACCGCACGGTACTCCGACGCCTACACTAGGCGCACAGTCTGATCTTTGAGTCTTCTAGATTGTCGACGGCGACGCCCCGCACCGGCTCCAGCTAGTCCGCGACCATATCGGGCAATTGGCCGGCGGTAGCTCTCGCTTTCGGGCCACCTTATGTGCGCCTCCTGCGGCGGTGCGCCTCAAGGGCCAGCCGACGTGGCCGGAGCTCCGCAGCTTACGCCGTGCGCCGTACAGGGTGGCACTGGGCCGGACCAGCTGACCTGAACTTCACGGTTTGACCCGTGACAAGCGATTGCGGCTGAGCTTTCGCCTCCGGTGACGCGCTTGCTCGGCCTGCTGACGCCGCCTAGTGTGTCGCGTGAACACCGACCAAGAGTCTATCCTGTCTACGCTTTCGTGTGCGGCCTCAGTGCGCGCACTAACATTGAGAGTCATCCGGGGCGTGTCTGGCCGCAGTCGCGCGCTTTGGTTTCATATTACCTTAATCGGCTTTAGCGGATACCACTATCAAGTGTCACCGGGTATCTTTCTACGGCTAATTGTACCCGGACTGCAGCTCATCTGACGCTGGGCCCAAGAGCGTGCCTGTGTGGATAAAATTGCCCGACGCGGCGACGGTCAAACCTTAACCCCGGCCCGCACGGTGTGCGCTGGCTGGCTCTACGTTATCTCAGGGCGGGCTGCGACACGGTGTGCGGTCGGACCGCGCGGGCGCGAACGAACATGGCGACCTCCGGGCCGCCACAGACCGCCAAGTGACAACGGCGGCCGGCGGGCCGGCGGCCGTGACGGCGGGGCCGCGAAGCGCTGGTCTTGGGCGCTTGTAGACGACTGCACCTTTCGCTGTCTCGCACTCGGCCGAGACGGTGACGCGGACGGGCGCAGCCGCCCGCGCTTTGTGCGTTGCACGGCGCGCGGCGCGCGGCTCTCGGACGGCGCGGCGGCTGTGCGTGCAGCGGCTGTGCGCGCGGCTCGTCCGGTCCGCCTGGCGGCTCCGTTAATGCCGGGTGGTGGCGGCCCCGTGCGGCTAGCGGCCGGCGGCGAAGCGCAGCTGACGTGCGGGCCAGGCGGGTCGTGGCTTGTGTGGCTTGTACGCTGGTGGTACCCGTGCGCACGTAGCCGTCTCCGTTGTTGGCGAGGCGTTCCGCGCCGTACACGGCGGGCGGGTGCCGCGCGCGCGGCACTGGCCAGGTGACGACGCGCCCTGCGCGGCCGCATTGCATTGCCGGTCATGCACTTACCACACGCGGACGTGGTCGAGGCCGCAGCATCTGCAGTCCCTGCTGACCCGGTCGCGACGACTACGTGCAGTCTCACCGATCGCCGGAGGGGTTTAGACTGATTTGTACTAGATGGATCCACACTTTTAATCTCCTACCGCATGTACCCGCGCTAGTGTGCGCCGGCGACGACCAGCGCAAGGAGACAGACTATGAGCCACGACACGGGCGCGTCTCGGACACAGATGTCATTTCGTCACCAGCAGCGGAAGTGCCGATGGCCGGGTACAGCGAGGGATTATCCTTGCTCCCCATACAGCTAGCCCCGCCCGCGACTCGCCGCCCTGTCTAGAGAGTGGCTGCAGACCGGCGACGGCCGCCGACGGGCAGGTCAGCCGCCGGCACACGCTCGGACGCGGCAGCCGATCCGTTTCTGTGGCCAGACCGATCGGCCGCACAAGATTTTGTGGGCGCGGGCTGTAGCCCCTGTGGTCGCCCACCGCGCTTGGCGATCGTCAGCCATCGCGGCCGCACGAGCGGTCTGCAACAGAGAACCAGGGCGACCGCGACCGCCGCCCGCGCCGAATTTTGCAACTGCGGGCGCCGCAGGTCCGTTTAGCCTAAACCACACCCATACGTCTAGCGGCGATCGCGAATCATGGCCGTGCGAAGCGCCATGGAACGCGCACGTCCGTGGTTGCGGAGCCGCCTATCTTGATATGGCTAGCCACCAATGCATGCGCTCAGTCTTCGGCGATATACGACCTGCCGGCGCTGTAGGCACTGGCAATGCGGCTAGCTACAGAGGGCACGCGTCTAGTGGTCAATCCGCATGTTTGCTGTAACAGGAAATCGTGTGCGCCGCCAGTGCGCGCCAGTGTTCGGACTGCGCCTGCACGGTGCACGGCGGCTGCCAGCGCTGCCAACGTGGTAGGCATGCAGCCGTCGTGCAGCGACGCATCCAGTATGGCAACCGGTAGCACGCACCAACGCGTTACACGTAGCGCGCACGTCGTTGGCACGGGCGAGCGAATCTTGCGTCCAGCTAGCATTTCGCGAGCGGGGGGGGCGGAGCGGAAGAGGGGGGCGGGTGTTGGGGCGTGCGGCGGAAGTGCCGAATCCGAGTCCAGCAGAATGGTCGAGGGCGGGCGGGTCCCTGGGTGCCGCACCGGCTGTCCGCAGACCGCCGCACGCCGGCTGCGGGACGCCGGTGGCGGCCGGACGTACGGACCAGCCGCCGCTGGGGCCCCTGCGGTCCACTGGCGCAGTGACAGTCCACTGTCCGCGGGAGGCGGCAGTGGCTGGCTGCCCCAGACCGGTCTATTGGCCACACCAGTCCTCTCCCACGCTACTGGTCGCCACGGGCCGAGATAGCGGCCATTGACCGCAATGACTGAAGAGGACGGGCTACGGATTGTCAAAAGCCGGTACGAGGTGGCCGGATAGTCGCGGAACTCGCCGGTGCCAACCAGCGCACCCAACTGAGTGAGGCCCTCGCTGCATGACCCCGCCCAGACGTCGACGGCGGCCGATCGGGGCAGCCGCGGGCTTGCCCGAGCGTCGAACGGAAGCCCCGCCGGAACCCAGGGCCGGATCAAGGTCGATAGAGTTCTCGGCACAGGCCCCAGCGGGCCCACGGGTGGTCCGGGGGACCTGTGCCGTCAAAGGCCGCCAGTGTGGGCCCGAGGTCTAGAGCTGGGCGGTGCCGAGCCGAGGCCAGTGCAGCGGTCCCGGCGCGCGGCGGCGGCCGCGGCGCAACACGCGGTTTGGGCCACCCGCCGCGGCCACGGACCCGTTTGGGCGTCTGGAAGGGTCCGAGTAGCAATGTTGGGACGGTTATGTCAAGCACGCGGGTGTCGGCTGCCCGCGGCGGGCTCCGTCGGTGGCCGCCGGCCAAGGCCGAAGCAGCCTACGCACCGCCACTGCACCGCCCGGGCCATAGAGCTGCGCACGCCGCCGGCTAGCGCACCGGCTAGAGCTCAGCTAGAGCCTCTGTGGCAGCAGTCCACCACGCGACTAAGCGGCGCGTTGCGCGCCCCTCTCGCGGCTAGGGGCCGAATTGGGCCCGAGCCCGGAGGGTACGCCGGTCGGGCGCCTGCAGAGTCACCGCGTATCTCTTTAGAGCTAGCGGCGGCTGCTCCAGTGGTCGGCGCTACGGCACCCGGCACGCGGGCAGATGTGGGCGGCGGCAATCTAAACACGGCTAGGCTGAGCACATGGGCCGGGCACGCCGGCCGGGCCACACGGGTCACGGCGCTGCGCCGGGGCTGCGCCGGGGGCCAAGAACCACGCCTGTAGCCGGTCCGGCGAATCCGGCGGGATATCCAGTCGGGATACTCCGATACCGTCCATTGGAACTCCGCTGATCAAGCCTACACGGTCGCTCTGCCGTGCGGCCGCGTGTGCGTTGCCGTGCTGCGGCTGGCGCCACGACTTCGCCTCCGGCGGCCGGAGGCGCCTCGCCGGCGGCGCGGGCCAGCCGAAGGTAAGCCGCGCGCAAGCCACACAGGTACGTGCGACGGGTATGATCGGACCTGCACGGCCGATGAGCACATGGAGAGGTTGTCATGTCATCGTCGCCATAGCCGCAGCCTCTATCGGTGCGTGTTACTACTTTGGGCAAAATGGCGTCTCCACCGCCTTACCGTATCGGTGCCCCTTTGAAATAAAGTTTCGGCGCCGGTGGTGCGTGTACCGCTGCCGCAGGCCTGGGCGCCCGCAGTACCTGGCCGAAGTACCTCCTTTGTACCTCGTGCGGCCTCCGTGTACCCGCCGCGGTGGCCCGGCGGGTACAGGGTATCGGCTACCTCTTCATTTTGATGCGCGTAACGAAGATACGGTTAGCCGTACCCGTCCCACACTGCACGCGCTAGTCCCCCGTAGGTAGGTAACTCCTTCTTGCCCAGCTTAGTAACCGCGTACTTGGGCTGGAGACGTGAAGCTGTCCAGGTCGCCGAACGCCGGAGGCCGCGCGCATGACAGCAGTATATATATCCGCGACCGTCCCCGACTATCCCGCAACCTCACCCAGAATCTACACGCGCGTGATCTCACCAGACTGCACCGTGACCCTGACTTGGTACTTGTGCTAGCATCCACACGCATCGACTGTACCTGTCCCCAACCACACCCATGGATCTCAACAGCATTCTGAACGGTGGCTCGAAGGCCCCCAAGACGGAGGTCGCCGAGCCGCGTCCGTTGGCGGCCGCTCCCTCGGCCAACTGGACGCCGCCGTCGCCCAAATCGGTCCGTCCCGCCTCGCAGTCGCCGACGCCGTCGCTCGCGCGATCTGAGACCGACAAGACCTCGGTAGCCTCGCTAGTCTCGGCTGCGCCGTCGCCCTCGATGCTTGGTCTGCCGTCGCCGCGCTCGCCCCAGAGCCGTCCGTCGAGCGAGTACGCGCACCAGCCGCCTTACACTGGTCCGCAGTACCAGCGTCCTTACAGTGCGCAGTACGCCACCTACATGGACTCGCCTGGTCCCATGACCCCGCGTTCTTACCATGGCGAGGTGTACGGTCCCTACCAGCATGGTCCGGCTCCGCCCTCGCGTGGTCCGGCTGCGCACTACGGTCCGGCTCCCAAGTACGAGCCTGGATACATGGGATACGCGTCTTCTCCGGCGGTGCCGCAGCAGTCGTTTGGTCTGAAGCAGTTTTCGTGTAGCACCTGCACGAAGCGCTTCGCCCGGCGATCTGATCTGGCCCGCCACGAGCGCATCCACACCGGTATCAAGCCGCACGTCTGCGAAGTCTGCGACAAGCCATTCATCCAGCGCTCGGCTCTGACCGTGCACCTGCGTGTACACACCGGCGAGAAGCCGCACAAGTGCGACACCTGCAACAAGGCTTTCTCGGATTCGTCGTCGCTGGCCCGCCACCGCCGCGTCCACACTGGTCGCCGGCCGTACCAGTGCAACAAGCCGGGCTGCTCGAAGACGTTCACCCGTCGCACTACGCTGACGCGTCACCTTAACACACACGCCGCCACTACTATTGTGGCGTCGGCTCCCATCCAGTACTGCGATCCCTCGGATCAGTACTACCGTCCTGGCTTTGATGTTTCGCCGCCGGTGCCCTTCCGCTGCGCCTAGGTCTTCTGACCAGCGCCGGGGCTGGGCCCCTCTGATGCATTTACGAACAAGGTCTTAACGAGGATGGGTTCAACTTGGATAAATGGGTTCTCGACTTCAGCTCTAGTTTTTTGATTAGACTCATGGTTTGTCTGTATATACATTTGGTGTTTTGGGTATCGTAATTTCATGTACAGTATTCTGCTTAATTAATTGTCTACCGAACTTTGCTTGAGTGGGCGTCGGACGACGGCGACCGGATGCGGCGTTGGCCGTGGAGGCGTAGAGAGTACCAGCCACCGCTGGGTACCGCCGTGCGGTGGCAGATGGCACGGCGGATATTCTCCGCGGCTGATGCTGACATCGGCCGTTCGAGCGGCTGATCGTGCCGGCTACCCGCATTGGCCGCCCGCGTATGTCCGTCTGCGGCACCGCTGCCGCCGGCGGCGGCCGACGGCGCTGGCTATGGGATGGTGAGACAGATGACGTACGGGCGCTCGGCTGTTCAGCTGCCGGCGAGGCCGTGCCTCACAGCGCCGTGCATACAGCGCGCAGCCGCAGCGGCGGCCACGGCAGCGGGCACCTGCAGGTGGGCGCCGCCCACCGCGCGCGGACAGCGGGACCGTTGCAGCCCCTGTAGGTGGACGGGCCCCGTCTGGTGGGTTGAGCTGGCACTTGAAGTCGTACATGTCACGCTGCGCGGCTGCGTTAGGGGACCCCGCAGGCGATCGGACGTGCATCAGCCTCAGCTTGTCTCAGGCAGTGCTGACCAGTAGCTGCGGCCGTAGCCGTAGCCGTAGCCGTAGCCTTAGCCGTAGCCGTAACCGCTGCCGTAACCGTAACCGTAGCCATGGCCGTGGCCGTAGCCGTGCGCGGGCGGGCGCAGCCGTCCGTGCCCGCCGATGTAATTAGGTCTGCCAATTCGAGCGTGGCGCAATAGGGGGCGACGCGATCCAGGCGGCGGGCCGCGGCCGCCCGCGGCGACAGCCGTGGACGGCGGCGCAGCGCCTCGCCGCCGACACGCGATCGGCTACGTCGCCGGCGCCCGGCCGAGATCTGCACGGCGGCTTGGGATGCTTAGCCCGGGCGCACGCCTGAAGCACTTTACCGGCACTTCCGCTGCAGGCGCGCGACACGCCGCCGCCGGTCCGCGGTCCGGCCGCGCGGTGGCGGAACGGTGCGGCCGCGGCTCTGAGCTGGCCGCGGCGCCCGGCGCATGACTCTGGCTAGCGGTAGTGGCTAGCGGCCAGTCTGCCAGGGCACTGGACGCGGCCGCCAGCGTGGTCGCGGCACGGCAGTACCCGCGGCGCCAGGACCAAGCGCGAAAGCAGCCGGCCCGCGGCCGGCCACGCGGCCAGCCGCCGACAGCCCGTGCCCCTGGTGCGGCCAAGATTGCTGGCGCACCCGCCGTCCGCGGCCAAGACGCGCTGTATCCGTCCGTACCCCCTCCCCCCTTCGGCGTACCCGCCCGAACTCTGTCCGCTCGTGCGCGTGCACAGGTACCATCCGCACCACCCATCGCTATACTATTTCGGGCTCGCGTGTCGGCTCTAAATGCCGCGTGGCCGGTGCCGGTGTGCCGACGTCCACACCCGTGGACACTGCCAGTTCAAGGGCGCGCGGGTCGCGACGCGGCTGACGCCGCTGTCGATCGCCAGCCGCGCTGTCCGCCGCGCTGGCACGACGATTGAGTCATGTGGCTTGCAGAGTCATGTGTGGCGTGCACACCTGACGTTGGCGCGGCGCCACCGCGGCCTAGTCCGCTCGGCCCTTCTGTTCGGCGCCAGCCCCGCTCGCTCGCGGAAAACTATCGGCCGTGTGCGCGCGGATTGGCGAAGCCGCCGGCGCACGGCCGGCCGCGGACCGTGGCCGGCCTGCTTAGACGGGCACGTTTTTTCGACCGGTGTTTGCGCAACGCCGACTATTGCCGACCAGCGGAAACCCCGCGACCGCATTGGCCTGCGCCTGAGCTCGCGCCATAGGCTAGTCTAGCCTAAATAGGCTAGCCGACTGCGCCCAGACCCGCTCGGCATGCCGCGCAGCCGCGCCGGGGGTGACATTACGGCGAACTTGTGCCGGGCATGTCCGCGTGCGGGGGTGACATTCTGGTGGTTCGCGCCCGGCGCCGAAAACCGCCGCGGTGACACGCCTGGCCGCGCGCCGCCCTGACTAAGATCTGACTAACTTATCGGCCACCACACGACGACGCGCCCTGGACGACCATCCCCTGCGACCAGATGTCCGACTATCCGCCGTCCGGGCCGTACGGCAACGGCAAGCCCGGCTCTGCGGGCGCGCCGAAGAACCCGTACACGACATTTGTGCCGCCGTTGCCGACCGGATCGCGCAAGACGCCGCCGCCGCCGTCCGTGCCGCCGCTCAGCGTCCATCGGCAGCCATCGATGCGCAGCATACGCAAGCCGCGCAACGACGACAGACCCGACAGCCGATCCGAGGGCAGCAGCGACGGCCGGACGGGCCATGATGCTTCTGCCGCGCCGCCGGTGCCGCCGCTCGAGCGGTCGCGCACGATGGGGTCGTACCGCGGCCCGAGCCGGAGCGGCCCTTCGCGGGAGGGCTCGACGCGCGACGCGCGCGAGGGGCCGGCGCGGGAGGCCTCCACCCGGGAAAGGCCGTCGCGAGAGGGCTCGACGCGCGAGGGGGGCCTGACGCGCGACGGACCGGGCCGTGAGCGGCCGACGAAGCGTCCGGGCCGCGAACCGCGCGAGCCGCGTGAGCCGCATGACCAGCGGGATCGCGAACGGGACGGCCGGGACGTGAACGAGGCCCGCGAGCGCGAACAGGAGCCGCGCGGCGACCAGCGGCGGACTCAGCGGGCACCCAGTCTGACACACACCGACACCCGGCAAATAAACGGTAGGGCGGCGCCAAAACGCGCTGACGCAGACATCCTCAAGTTTGTCGAGCGCGACTGGAACGCGCTGCTGCTAGAGGAGTGCAATCACACGGTGACCGCGCTGTCGCTGCTGGACACGAGCTCAATCGGGCGGGCGAGCGAGTACGAGGACTTTGGCGAGATCTCGCAGCGGGTGGAGCGCATCATCCTGTCGCTGGCCAATGGTACGTCCGCGCCAGGCGCCGCTGACGCCAGAACACTACGGGGACTCGGCGCGGTCGCTGGACAAGTACCGGGAGGTCATGCAGAGCATCTCCGAGTCGGACGCGAGCGTGAGCGCGATCAAGCAGGATCTGGTCAAGGCCAAGGCCAACCTGACGTCCAAGCAGCCGCAGATGCGCGGATTGGCGGTGTCGTCGGCGCGGTACCGCGACATGCTCAAGATCCTGGACGACCTCGAGAACCTGCAGGCGATCCCGGACAAGCTGGACCAGGCCGCGTCGGACAAGCGGTTTCACACGGCGGTGACGCTGCTGCAGGAGGGCCTGCGGCTCGCCAAGCGCAGCGACTTGGCCGAGATCATGGCCGTGGAGTTCATTCGGCAGTACCTGCGGTCGCAGGAGAGCGTAGGTGGCGGCGAGGAGCGTGCTGACGCAGTCCCTGGCCGAGACGCTCACGGAGGAGCTGCACGACCATCTCTACATGAAGTCGCCGTACTGCGACTACCGGTGGCAGTCGTTTGAGGCCGCGCCGGGCGACCGCGCCGAGGACTTCACGCTGATCGAGTCGAGCGTGATCGCGCACGCGGCCAACGACAGCATCTCGCTGATCGAGGACTTTGCCAAGGCCTACGACCCCACGACGGACGTGGCCGACGACCCCACGACGAACCCGGAGGCCGACTCGTTCGGGTACATGCGCTGCCTGCTCGAGTCGCTCCACCGCCTGGGTAAGCTGGCGAGCGCGCTGGCGACCGTGTCGCAGCGGCTGCCGACCGAGGTCTACAAGCTGGTGGAGATGGCCATCACCGAGGTCGACATGCGGTCGTCGGCAGTGGCCCGGACGGGCTACGCCGAGTCGGTCATGAGCGGCCGCGTGCTGGACGACAAGGACAAGGTGTCGCAGGAGCACGCCATCTCAATCAAGGACCTGTCCCAGAAGATCTTTCCGCGACTGGAGGCGATTCTGCAGGGCCAGCAGCTGGTGCATGTGGTTGTGCAGGGTATTGCGTCGCGCCGGGACGGCCCGAAGCTGCACGGACGGCCGCTGGAGTACAACTACGAGGACGCGTGGAAGACCGTGCAGCACGAGGTGCAGAATATTCTGCACGACTACGTGACGGACAACGTCAAGGCGGAAATGTCGCTGACAGAGGCGCGCGCGCACGCGAAAGGGATTTTGGCGAGTAAGGCGCGGGAGAAGGGCAAGACCAAGATCTTGTTCAAGCTGGCAAACGCGGACCCGGCGCGGCTGGTGTCGTACAAGGACCTTGTGCCGGCCAAGCCGTGAGCGGGCGGGTAAGCGCAAGTTGGCGTGGTTGTGAGCGTGAGCGAGTGTGAGTGAGTGGGTGCGTGAGTGTGAGCGAGTGTGAGTGTGAGCGAGTGTGAGTGTGAGCGAGTGTGAGTGTGAGCGAGTGTGAGTGTGAGCCGGTGTGAATGTGAGCTGGTGAGTGTGAGCGAGTGTGAGCTGTGGGCCATCCGGTGCACAGCCGCTGGCGGCACATCGCTGCGCACGGCCGCGCACTGCCTGACTGTGCACAACCCCACCAGGTCAGCGTACACCGCCTTGCTGTACACCGCCTCACCACACACCGCCTCACTCCACCGCCTCACTCCACCGCCTCATCCACCGCCTCCCCCAGCCTCCCCCAGCCTCCCCACCGTCTCCGCTTCCCTACAGACCACGTCATCTAATCACATTTATTACGCTGCATCACATAGCAATCGGCGCCGTCTCGCGCTTGAGCCACTCCAGCGCATAGTCGCCCTCCTTGAAGTACGACTTGGTCGTCTCGTAGACCTTGGCGTGGAACTCGTTCAGCCACAGCTTCTCGTCGTCGTCGAGCATGCCCACGTCCGTCAGCTTCTTGCAGTACGGGACCATGGTCAGCGTCTCAAAGCCGTAGAACTTCTTGCCGCCAAAGTTGTTCGGCGTCTTCTTCTCGACCACGAGCACGCAGCTCTCGATGCGGATGCCGAACTTGCCGTCCTCGTAGTAGCCCGGCTCGTTCGAGATCACGTTGCCGATCTCGAGCGGAATGTCGTTGTACTGGATGCGCGTGCCGACGCCGATCGGGCCCTCGTGCACGTTCAGGAAGCTGCCGACGCCGTGGCCGGTGCCGTGGCGGTAGTCGAGGCCGTACTTCCACAGGTACTGGCGGGCCAGGATGTCGAGGATGAAGCCGCCGGAGCCCTTGGGAAAGACAGCGCGGGCCAGCGCGATGTGGCCCTTGAGCACGAGCGTGTAGGCGCGGATCTCGTCCGCGGTCGGCGTGCCGTAGTGCAGCGTGCGGGTCGAGTCGGTGGTGCCGTCACTGGCGTCAGCGCGGCCGCGCGCGTACTTACAGGAACTGCGCGCCCGAGTCGCACAGGTAGATGGCGTCCGGGTCGATCCGCGCGCACGTCTCGGGCTCGGGCTCGTAGTGGATGATGGCGCCGTTGGGGCCCGACGACGAGATCGTCGGGAACGACAGGCCCACAAAGTGGTCCTTGGCCGCGCGGAACCGCTCGAGCGCGTCCGCGCCCGTGACCTCGGTGTACTCGCGGCCCTTCTTGAACTCGGCCTCGAGGAACGAGAAGTACTCGATCTGGGCGACGCCGTCGCGCACGTGGCAGTCGACCATGCCCTTGACCTCGGCCGGCGACTTGATGGCCTTGGCGCACTCGATCGGCGCCGTCTTGAGCGTCTTGACGCGCGCCGGCTCGACCAGCTTGGTCAGGCCGAACGACGCCGACGACGTCACCAGCAGCTTGCGCTCGTCCGTCGCGGCCGCCTCGCCGAAGGCCTTGACGTCCGCAAAGATGCCGTCGTACGGCTTGATGGCCACCGCGTCGCCCAGGAACGCCCGGATCTCGGCCGTGATCTTCTCCTCGTCGATGTACAGCGTCGCCGTCGTCGGCGTCACGAACGCGTACGCAAAGAACACCGGGTTGTACGGGATGTCGTTGCCCCGCAGGTTGAACAGCCACGCGATCTCGTCCAGCATCGACACCACCAGGCCCGACCCGGCCTGCTTGTCGATCTCCTTGCGGATGTCGTCCAGCTTCTCGGCAAAGTGCTTGCCCGTGTACTCGATCGGCTGAATCCGCAGCGGCTCCTTCGGCCGCGCCGGCTGCGCCGCCGCCCACACCGCGTCGACCAGGTTCACGTCCATGCCGACAAAGTGCCCGCCCTTGCGCGCCTTGATCTTCTCGGTCAGGTCCTTGGCCTGCGCGGCCGAGATCAGCGTCGCGTCGACGCCGATGTTCTTGCCACCCTCGGCCTCGCGCAGCGCCCACTCCTGCCACGTCGGCACGTCGGGCATGCCCTGCTTGAGCAGCTCCCAGTTCGAGTCCAGCTGCTGCTCGGCCTGGAGAAAGTACCGCCCGTCCGTCGACAGCGCGGCCTTGGTCGCCGAGATCACCGCGCACCCGGCCGAGCCGGTGAAGCCTGCGGTCAGCGCGCCCGCTGCCTGTCGTACCTGAGATGAATTCGCGCCGCCCGTCCACGGGCGCGATGTACTCGCTCTGGTGGGCGTCCTCCGAGGGCACGACTGCACGTCAGCCAGTCCGTGCGGCGCCTGCGCCCGCCAGCCACGCCGCAGCCACGGGCCGCGCCCGCCGTCCTCCGCTCACTCACTGTAGATCTCGATATTGTGCTGCGTCATCAGCTGCCGCAGAGCGGCCAGCCGCGCGGTCGTGTCCACCTTGGCCACCTGGGGCGCCGACGTCAGAGAGGACATTGTTCGGGGTGCGGAGGGGATCAGCCGTGACAAGGCTCTGAATGTGTTGGAAATCATAAAACCACGGCCGGAAACAAGGAAGGGCCCAATGCTCACTTAAGACGCGGCTACCAGCGACACAAACTTTATTGCGCGCAGCGACACGAAGCAAGTCGGCTCAGAGGAACGCGGCGGTGAGGTGACGGAGATAGAGAGATACGGGTGGAGGCGTTGCGCCGCACAGTGTGCGGCGCTATGACGCAGGCTGCGCCACGCCGTTGCCTAGCCGCGTAGAGTCCTTACGACCGGGTATGCAGTGGCGCTGCACGGCCGGCCCGAGGGCTGGAGTGGCGGTGCAGGGAGCCTCCGGCGGCGACTCCGTCGAGGTGGCTGCCCTGCGGGCAGGCTACGCTGGCAGGTTACACGGGCGAGGCAGGCCGTCCTGCGTGCGGCTGGAGTCGCGGCGCAGCCACGCCTTGAGTCGCTCCGGGGGCCCGCTGGTGGCGGTGCGACGAGCCTCCGGCGGCGACTCCGTCGAGGGTGGCTGCCCTGCGGGCAGTGGCGGTGCAACGAGCCTCCGGCGGCGACTCCGTCGAGGGTGGCTGCCC
>NW_027118029.1:0-68485 GCF_038497935.1 Neoaidaea tothii
TATTATTATTATTATTATTATTATTATTATTATTATTATTATTATTATTATTATTATTATTATTATTATTATTATTATTATTATTATTATTATTACAATTATTATCATTAACATTATTACTGTCATAATTCATTAACTTATTTATGTATTTAATTTTTTATTTATATAATTATATTTTGTACGTGTTAATTCTGATCATACTAAAAGAATACGGTAAGAGAGAAGATCTTTGTCGCGCTTGGCAATACCGAATATATTCCGGATACTATGTGTCAGCCATGCTTACTACTGTAAAACAATTATCCAGTCTGTGGATCTTGTGGTTATTAAATATGCAGTTCTTGGGATTGTATAGTTAACAATTCGATGTGATTAGATCAAAAAATGTATTTCTAAATTACATCCAGTTCATCAACAGCGAGCTCTCTTCCATTGCCGCCATACTGTAAGTTGGCTTGGCCTCCACTGGCTGTTTCAACTCGACCGGCGAAACTGATTTTGCAATTTGTTCAGATTTGGGCCGACGGGTGCCCTTGTTGAAAAACGCCCAATTTTTCACGAGATCAAGGGCGAGGACATCGCATCCCATTCTGTCGTAGAGCTTGGCTATGTGAAGCACAAAATCATTTTCCATCGCAGGGGTAATCTCCCATGAACGCTCAAGATCAAGGCTATCGCGAAGTTGCCTATATAGCACCACCAACACAGGATCCTCAACCAAAAACATCTTGTTTTGAAGTTCGTTTGTAGCTTCGGCCGCACTCATCTCTTTGAAAAATTCCGGTAGAATGCATTTGACAGCTGCGGTACGTTCGTTTTTCATGTAGAAGGCCCAACTAGCTAGCCATCGGTCGCCGCGTTGGAAAGCCATAGGAAGTATCTCCCGATCTATCAAGTTCGTGAAGGTGAGACCCCCATCACCCTCATAAATTCGTGCGATGGTGACTGCTAGCTGGATGTCTCCCAAGTTTCGAAGACACACATTTACGGCATCTTTCAACGAATCTCCAAGTAGGAAGAAAGCAGCAGCATAGGCGTACCTCTGCTTACTCAGTAGAACATAAGCGTTTTTGAGTGCTGCAGTTTTCCACCTTGGATCTGAAAAGTCATTGGAGAGAAATTTCATCATCGTCCTTTGATCTTTGTGAGTATGGGCTATACGCCAAAGACTTAGTAGTACCTGCTTCTTGCGTAAAGCGAGGTAATAGAGCGAACAGTCAATGGGGTCTCTAGACTCCGTGCTGGCATATGTGTTTCGAGCAATGTTTTCAAGCTGTCGTTTCGCTGAATCCACATCTTTCAACCACATAAAGATACCACACTCGGAGGCTTGAGTCCAAGTCAGACCACTAGGGTATGCACGTTGAACCAAGTCAGTCAAAATCTCCTGCGATGTCGAATGTAACGCCCAATTGAAATCACGGTACGGCATTTGGAGTTGCGTCTCACGATGTAGTATAAACAATCGGAACGCCAACAGGTACCTCGTTCCGTTTTCATCTAAAGACGAGCGGTGCTCTTCAACTTGGCCCAGCCCTTCTATAATGCTGACCAAACTTATCTGCTGGTGACTGGTAAGATAAGGCAAGGACACCTGAGTTAAAAATTCAACAAGCCGTCTTGCTACATCAAGACTGAAATCGGAGAGTATGTCGTCATCGCCTGAGTTGGATGCAAACAGTTGTGAATATTTCTGTTTCCTAGACTTCGGTTCTTCCTGATTGTCAGATCGCAGATCAACAGTGAGCACAAACCTCTGTAGATTGTGACAAAAACTGCTCAATGTCGAATCCGAGCGAGCTTTCGATATCCGCAACTTTTGAGTCACCAATAACTTTAAAGCGCAGCTCTCTAAGCAAGTTTGTAAGAATATTTCTTGCCTGATTAGATTTTCCGGCAAAAACGGATTGTGTAAGAAGTTGAGGGTGATACAGAGGTAACGGACCATTCAATACTGAGACCACGTCAAAAATGTTTCCCAAAGGAATCTTATGAGGTAATAGATGCTGTACTTTGTCGGCACTTGCCGAATCGATTTTTTTGTCTACTATGAAGAGCTGGTTTCCAGAGCCGATTACAAGGGTGCCATCATCCAACCATATAGAGTCTGCAATACTTCTGGTTGTAAACCTGCTAGTTAGTTTATGCCATTATTCCTTGAGAACGTACGGTGTCACACTGATCTCACGAAAAGAGCTCCATGCTGGCAACTCCTTCGTATAATCGAACCGTAACTGACAATAAAGATTCACTTTACTGGGAAAGCCCACTGAAAGGATGCTCTGGGAATCTGGAGAGCATATCCAGTCCAAATCCTGGATCGTGTTTAGGGCCTCAAACTGTTCTTCGTATTCCAGATGTTGCTCACGTATATCCCAGATCGTAAGTCTCAAAGACCTACTATCCACAATCGCGAGTTTTTTCATAGAGCTGGCTTTAGCCAATACTACCGAATGAATGCCAGTTTCAACGCTGGCCGTCTGTAGCCAGGAGACAGAGCGATCTTGGTCAGAGACTTTAACGGTCCATGATCTAACTGTTCCCGAACTAGATATCGTAGTGAGGACATCACGCGTGAACTGGTCAAAAGTATTGGACAGTGTAGCATTCCAGCCAACAGGATCAACGGCTATAGCGTGTTTGAGTACGTCATCTTCAGGTATAGGCAATTTGAAACGAGCGAATTCCTTGAGATAAGCCGACTTAGTTGAATGATACCGAGTCACTGTTTTATCGGAGAAGGAGCCATTGGCGAAGGTTGGCCATATGTTACTCTGGAATGCTGCTGGATCGGCCAAAGGCTGTGGAGAACCGGGAATAGAACGTTCGGAGCTATCTGGCAAATTAATCTCCCAAACCACTCCATCATTAGTAACACCAAGAGCCAAGACGTGGTATCTACAGAGAGATTGCTCTGGAATTAGAACCAAGTTTAGTATTTTTTTGCTGTCAAAATCTCCAAGAGCAACACCCGCAATTCGCTTTGCCGTTGGCTGAGAACAGCTCCACAAAACAATTTCATAGCTCTGTATGGTCACGACATATGCTCCCTTGGAGAGAATGACCGCACTCCGAACATAATCTGGGGCCATGATTATACTGCGAGGGTATATAGTGGCGTAGTTGTGCTCCACTTTATGCTGCCAGACAATATTTTCTGCATGGCTACTGGAAGACAGCAGCGCTTTTCCATCCGCTGTCCGGACAAACCTTTGTATCGATTTGTTATGACCTGTCCAAACATTTTTAAGCGAAAGACGTTGCTCTAGGTCACCGGGGTACAGTATGTCCTCAAAACGGGCCACGTAACATTTTATTACGCCGGCGAAATCGTGCATTATCAGAGTGAAATCTGTTACCGGTCAGCTTCGATTGCCTCAACCGATTTACCTGGCTCAGACTGAGTCGTAGCCCCGAAACCTAACATTCCTATATGGTCGGTTCCCTCAGGAAATCTGTCCAATGGTGTATCGTTGTATGAAATATCAAAAATACTGAGAGACTTTTTCACACGAGAGCCGATGTTCTGCGTATTAGCTGCCTGCATACAAGTTGACTTACTTCAATGCCCACAACTGCCATCCGCCCTCTCTCATCAAACACAATGCAAATATCAGGATTACGAGCGGCTACCTCTATCAAGTTCTGCATTTTTTTGTCCGATAAAGTGCCATCTTTTGAGTGTCGAACAGCAGACTCAGTGGCTCGTGTGAAGTCCTTGTTATCAACTATGAAGGCGTATCTTTTCTCGTCAGGAAAGTTTCGAGGCAGTACGTCGAATAGGTCCAAAGAAGCCCACATTTGCATGTAAGACGTTTCCGATCCATCAGTAGGCGCCCATATACGAAGAACGCCATCGGAGCAAAATGTGTACAAAATATTGTCCACGCTTCTATGCCGTCAAAAGCTGTGCGCATACATCGATACTTACTGTGCATTGCTGAAGGGTCGTCGCCAACGTATGTTTGTTACAGCTCGAGGGTGGGGGAGGTAAGAGAAATCGAAATCAACATTCGAGACATCATAGGAGAATCTGCGCCAAACTTTTACTAGGCGGTCGTTACTTCCGACAGTCGCAGCAAGGTAGGCATCGTATGAAAACGCAGACATCATCGCCGGAAGTGCAAGACTCATGGTCAGTACAAATTTTGAGAGGTTTCGACTTACTGCTTTTTCCAGAGTCGGTGGGGACCGTCTTTGAAGAAAGTCCATAGTGAGATTGTTTTCCCAGAGATGAAAAGCTCTTCGTCATTACCCCAATTGACACCCGAAGGAATGCCATCATCTCGGTCGAGTGGTAGTGTCCACTCTAATGTCCACTGGAACGGTCAGACATCTTCAATATACCGGTTACCTTTGGTTTTTTAATTGACAAGCTGGGCTGATAAACTTGCACCTTCGAACCAATGACAACTGCAATCTAGAGTTAAACCTTCCCACTGTATTCATACCCTGCCAGAAGACTCTTCGATGTCAACAGCACCTCCATCACGGTCGAGATAGATCGTTTGACAGGGGACGCGAAGGCTGGAGAAGATGACTAAATTGTTTCCTGATGTGTATGCCTATTTTGTCATTAAACAAGCCTCGTCGATAGGCTCACTTACGTATACTCTGCAATCATTCCAATAAGCCGTACTCTGTGCTTGGTGTATTGGATTTGGTTTTCCAGCGTGAATATCAATCGATGACATAGCAGCTGTATGGCTCCACTTTAAGCCTGCGCTTCTTGGAATACTTCCGGGCCAACTTTGCGCTATGCTGATATATGTTTACCTAGGTAGTAGCATATGCTTGAGAAGATCAGCCAATAGACGGCAATTACGCTAAGGCTCGCGCTCAGTTGTTGGATGTCTCGATAATGAAGTAGGGATGCCTATGTCCGAACTGAGATGCTGCTATTTGACGAAACTTTATATCTGTATGCGACCGATCATATATTACTGTACAGATAAAATCCGGAGGCGTGTGCGCACGGAAACTTTCCTACCACACATATATCGAGCAGAGTCCGAGATTAAAAGTCGAGAAATTTATGGATAGCTGTAATAGATTACGGCAACTGTCTCGTGTTTAAATTGGAGCGGTGAACAGTTGAGTGGGAGTACATGGCTTGAAGCCCTAACCGCGGCATACATTGACCACAGCTCAGATTGCACAAACATCAGGCTGTCTATCTCAATAGAAATCAAAAATGCAGTATGATCGAGAAGCGGTGACACATGATGATACAATCGTTTACGACGAAGCTGATGGGTACGATGAGTCAAGCATCTCCACTGAGATAGACGAGGCGCAGGCAGAATGGGAAGAATCACTCCGGCAGCTACAATTTTTGATATCACTGGTTGTACTACCTTTCGCTGGCAAGTTTATGGGACGTAAGTTCGCATACCATGGTAAGTATCTCTGCCGTACGAATTCCGGCTGACCCAAGTTTGGTCTCGCTATGCCAAGTACAAGTATCCCGCGGTATTGTGATGGTCGAAGCAGCTGGTGTTGTAGACTATAGATTGCTGGGAACCACATTGTCAACTATCAGGCGCATAAGACACGCGTCAAAAGATTTATAAATTATATCGTTCTCTGCAGTTAAACAGTGAACTTCCCTAAAATTTTCGTCCAGTGTAGACAACACGAAAGAATACATTACTAAAACATGTTTTATCGTTAAATACACTTAATTATTACAGCCGCTGGTGAAGACCGCGAGCTCTCCAAGATTCGCCCTTTAATTACATGTCACCAAAAATACAGTACATCGTAAAGCAAAATGACCAATTACCAAAGTATTAATAAAAAAGGGTCCTATCTGTTTTTCCATAGTGATGCTTCCCTAAACCCAACCCGCAAGTCTCCATCGATTGCCATGGCCATATATATAAAAAACACACCAACGCCGATAATCAAAATAAATTCGATGCATAGATGATTTATTTCCCTTTTTCGTGTTTAACTCTGATGTGTCGTGCAAGAGCGTCTTGTCTCGAGAAGGTCTTGGTGTCATCGCCACATAGATCGCATTTAAACGTTTTCCTGCTCGAAGCGTGAATCGTATCTTGATGTCTTATCAAATCGTACGGTCTAGAAAAAACTTTGTTGCATACTTTTCCCGTCGACGGATTAATCCATGTACATCTATGCGGCCCAACATGAGCAGATAAGGGTAATTTCTTCCTAGGCGGCGTGACGTTGTGGGTGCGCTTATGTAACTGAAGGTTATGAGCGCGCGGAAATCTGCGACCACATTCATTGCAAACATATATGTTATCTTCTTGAGCCATCGAATAGAGGCTACCAGAAGGCATGGGCGAACCAGTCGACATGTTCCCGTAATCTTCAAAATCTTGTCTCTGACTAATTTGTGATTGCGCAGGAGAGTAGTAGTGATCTGGCAACCTGTTTAGTGGGCGTCCTCGCTCCAGGTCATTGTTCGTGAATGTATAGCCGTTTTGCAGCCCGGTCGGAGTGTTAAAGCCAGTGCTAAGTTCGTCTGCCGTTTCACTGCCAAAATCGTCTTGGTTGCTGTTAGGTGTACTTTGATACGATGCCAGTGTCGCATTCGAGGTGGACTCAGAATAGTCAAGGAGAGACTCCTTCGGAGAAATTGTTTTAGAAGGTGGCGTATTCTGCAACGAAGCATTCATAATATTCAACGTTGATTGATTCACAGCTGGAGGTGCATTAAAAGTCTGCGCGCTGACGAACGGAACATTAGCTATTTGAGCAGAGTCAGGATTTATGTCGTGTAATTTTTGCATATTTTGCTGATTCTGTAGTTGATTTCGAACGAGCTTTTGCTGAATGGGCGAGAACTTTTGCTTTTGAAAGACGGGCTTGATAGAGGCAAGACTGGGAACTGCACCTCCAGTTGCCGGACTATTGTCCAGTTGTCTATTATCCGCACGCGGCTGGCTCTGCACGTTCATCGTATCATTAATAAGATCATGATAAGATTGCGAATGTGTTAACGGTGACTCGGCCGTGACACCAGAATAGAAAGGAGAAGATTTTCTAAACGGTGAAAGATCTCTAAAGTTGTTGGGAGAGGCCGTTCTTGTTGCAGGCAAAGATTTAATGCCCCATGTAGGGGAAAGTGATTCAGAGAGATCTGCAACGAAGTCGTCGCTCACAGTGGTTGGAGAAAGGTTGGGCGAGTACAGCTCATCTTCCAGCACATCTGAGATAGTCCTCTCTAATTTTTGATTGCGCAGTTGGGGGTTTTGGAAGTCAAAGCTTTCTAGTTTTGTTAGTGGGCATTAGTCGCGGACCATACCTTCTTTCGTAAGTGAATAGTCAGCCTCGTCATAGGGACGAGAATAGTCGACACTGTCTCCATATAACTTTCCGGACTGACCGGAAATGACCGGTGAAGGGGAAAGCATCGGAGGAATGCTCATCGGTAAATCCAGCGCTGAGATGTCCTTACTGGGAGCAAGCATGTTGAAATTATTCGCTCCGTTAGACGTCCCGGAATTTGAATTTATATATGTATGAAATAGTCCTGGCGATCCGATGGGTGTTGAGGAAAGAGACGCCGGTAGTGAGTAAGAGTTGGATTCCCGTCGAGGTAAGCCAACTGGTCCATGCAGGCTTTGCTGGTCAGTGTTTGCGTAATACATAGGATTTGCAAAATCCGATGTATTATTTAGGCTGTTGCTTCCGGTGTAAAACTGAAAGGCAGTAGTAGGCCTTTTAATAGGTGCTGAATCAAATAATACAAAATCTGCCATGTTCCGCAGTTCCATATATATTAAATATGAGAGGGCATATAGTGTAACTAGATGATAGCTTAGCCTTGCTGATCACTAAAGAAAGAAGATGATACGTAACCGAGAGATTACTATGTCGCTGATTTTGAAAATATTACTTAAGATGTGCGAAAATTTGCACTCGTTTAACAAATATAGAGGCAGGGTGAAGAGAAGAAGCGGGATTCTTCTCGAAATATTATATATATTTCTTTCTGGAGCAGAAAAAATATCTGGAAGATATATTAAAATGTACCATATATCAAAAGATACTGACAATTTCGAGTCTAAATTTACCTGGTACTCTTAGCAGATAGCGTCATAGTACAGTATTATTATATCGGATATACCAGCAATGCATGACTAGGGAATTTACTAATCCGTATACGTCACTCAATACGTAATTTTTAGCGATCAACGCTCTATTACTGAAAGTTATGTGATTTTCGGCACATGTGTAAGCTACCTGTATGGCATAAACGTACCGTCATTTGAACATATAACCGTTTTACTCACTTAGCGTGTTTCGATTGTCCCATTACTACTCTAAGGTGATAAATAGTGCCGCACAGCTGTGCAGCTTGCAGCTGCGCAGCTAGGTGTTACAAGTACACAACAAATGCTATGATCCATATTCAATAGGACGTGTGCAATATGCTTCTCACAAGGGCGGCACCAAATATCCGCACTAGACTCAAGGTCGCTCTCATGTATCTCAACTGGAGCAGCAGCTTAATATTGTGTACGATCTACTTTTAGCCTAAAATATGTAGTTTCTCTGTGTCACCTGTTAGTTGTCACCTGAGTGCATATACAGTAATGAGAAGATGGCAGCAGTCACGGTACAGGCTTAAGACACGCTAATGCCCCGAGAGGCACACGGCGCAAGGCATCAGTCGCCTATTCAGAATGTTAGCTTGTTGGGATTGCATGATCCGTGTGATCTGTACATGACACTAGCGAAAGAAGCGCATGACAAGGGACAGCCTCAGCTCCTCTAGCGTACACCTTCCTATTTAGGAATCTCTCTAGAATCGTGGAATCATTCTATATATATTACTAATGAGGTAATATTTTTAGATGTCTTATTGTATACTAGCGTTTCATCCTAGTCCCAGCGCCCTGATCCACCTGATCCGCCCCAGTGCTGTGGATCAGTGGTCTTCGCAATCTGTGCGCTGTATGCATCGACCTCGTTCGGCTGCCAACGAGTGAAGAATTTTTTTTTCTTTTAACTTTTTCTCTGTAGTCTCTAGTTCATTATCCTTCCTCCCTCTCAATGTACACGTTCTACCATAACATCCTTAGGAGACGTACGACGTTGTTACGTGCAATTGGAATAAATGCACTAATTTATGCATACCCGCAGAGAAAATTTTTACTTCATGGCTGCAAATAATTTTCATTGACCTACTCTCGGAAGTGCTCTCAAAAGACACGGGTTCCACTTCGAAACAACAACTTTTACCTGACTCAGGCGACATACGAGGCTACACGGTTCTCAGTAAAAGAGAGCTTGTTTCCTGTACCACCTACCTAACCACGTCCGACTCTTACAAAGCAGGACTTGCTGCCTCCACACGTAAATTGGGAGCATTCAGATGACAGCATTTGCTTCGAGTTGCTAAATGTGATACACCACAATAGATCTACCGCCTGTCTTTACTTGTGGAGAAGTTGGGAAGCTCATGATCCCATTTGGACTAGCTGATTTATGTGCAAATTTTTGGTTTCGGAGATGTCCTCAAACCAATTATCCATGGTGATGCAGTAGGCGCAATCTACAAATTTAGTACGAGGGCCTTGTGCTTGCACTACGCTAAACCAATCTTCTATTAACTGCCTCAGATAGTTCATATCGCTAAAGTATCAGTCAAGAATCCTGTCACCAGACATCGGATCTAGTTCCTTCAAACATATATTGATTTTCGAGGGCCCAGAGCTACATGATACCAAAACTTATCTATATCCTTGTCGATCACGCGTGCCAGTCATTCGACTTACTGCTTCGAAGTCCGGTAAAGAATGCGAGCTCACTAGAAATTGCAGGGTGATGCCATCGCAAGACGGACCTCATCGAATCTTGACTGCTCTACTGGCGATTTTGTACAATGGCACTTGTCAAATGTATGGATCTATCGGACCGGACGTACGGTTTGGGTAGACCTTCTGTCTCACGGACTGAGTGTGATCGCACTACTGCAGTGTTCGTTAGTATGCTGTAGGGTGCATGGTCTCTTGTATCTATAGCGTTAGAGAGTCCGTTGCTTAAGCGGTCAGACTATAATTGTGTGCCTAATGTTTGGAGTCTTGAAATTTCGTAGACTATGGGTCCCAATGCATGCAAGCTTCTTGTTGTGACTCAGGTCCATGGATCCATAGCATATAGCTGCCGTGATGTATATCATAGATCGAGCCATGGGCTGAGCTGAAGATTGACTACGTTGACTGGTAATTTCTGTTGACTGAAATAAACAAGACTGTTCAAAAATATGAAATACTAATAACCAGCGCGACAAGGCCACGATACACCCGACATTTACAGATTTTTACCAAGCAGTGCTTGTATAGTGGGCACTAATAGTGGGCACTTTCAATCGGGTGCACTGCTAATTTTCGATACGAGGCGGAGGAGCTCGCCATGCGTACGGATGCATATTAAACTTTATATGGCTGTACCAATCCGCAAGACTAACTCATGAATTAGGTTTGTACCTGGAAAAATCTATGTCTCAATCGATGAGCACTCATGATAGAACTAAGAGGTCCATACAGCTGTAGCGCTGCTTGATGTTGCTTTCATATCACTTCCGGCCACTGGCGCTGCTCGTAAAAGAGAGGAGACTTTCTTGGCCAGTTCTGCCGCTTAGCAGCAGGCTCTTAAACTTAAGACGTGCGGGGGAATGCAACAGTCGAGACCGATTACTCCTTGTAAGCATTTTTGAGGTAGGTGATTCTTCTGATAATTGTTCCTTGTGAGCTGCTGTAGCGCGATATACGTGGTCTGAAAGAGCTCATCATTACAGCACAAGCAAATGTATCTTTCGACGTGAGCAGCTTATCGCAGTCAGAGACTTCAATGTCGAGCTGGCAGTCTGCCTTCAAAGTCGGTCAAGAATGACCGGGATTTCGCTCCAGTCAATGGCCGAACGCTATATGTCATAGTGATGTATCACAGAAAGCAGTGGTCCAGAAATTCGAGCCATCGGTGAGAACTAGTTACAGTTTGCGTACCAAAAGTCCGTAGGTGTCGGACAGCTTAATGCGAACGAGCGGCTCGATGCTCAGAAATAGTCAGAAATAGCTTCACACTGGTAATAAAGAGGCCGTCTCTTCTTTTGCTGTGTCAGAACCGCAAGCCAAAGTAATAGTAATTGACAGAAAGTGCGTGCAACGCACCAAATGTTTGGGCTCCAACATGCCTCTATCCCTCGCTGATGCTCTCAATGCCCTCACGCGCCGACACACATACCTCATGAAAACGCATTCTTTATCACATCGGTTACGTTCGAAATTATTTTCTACCTAGTTACGATTACAGGCAGCAAACATATCGAACAATCTATCCACAGTCATAGGCGTGTGCTGTCTCTTGCCACTGTTACATCAGCGATCTGTCGGTTGCGATACTGAATATTATTAAGTACGTGACATGTAATGTGTTCATTCTACAAGGGCGCGCGCCATTTAAACTACGTGCCATTTATGTCTATTTCGACACATCCGCGAGCCGTTACATTATGCACTTAGTCCTTAAAAGTCACATAATATGGCACACGCGCCAAACACCAATACGATACCCATAATTTGCCTCTGCCAACAGACACGGCAAAATCAGGTTCTCATTGATTTCCAACCCGAAATCACTCATCATTTCGAAATTAATCCATATTCTATTTTACAAATACCATTACACTAAAAAAAAAACCACAACCAGTTCATATATTTAACCACCGAAACCGTAAAGGGTACGGCCCTGGCGCTTAAGAGCATAGACAACGTCCAACGACGTCACGGTCTTACGCTTGGCGTGCTCAGTGTAAGTCACAGCGTCCCGAATGACGCCCTCCAAAAACGACTTAAGGACTCCACGAGTCTCCTCGTAGATCTGATGATCAGTATCTCCTATAATCTCTGACTTACCAAAGCAGAGATACGCTTGACACCACCACGACGAGCAAGACGTCTGATGGCGGGCTTCGTGATACCCTGGATGTTGTCACGCAAGATCTTGCGGTGACGCTTGGCACCGCCCTTTCCAAGTCCCTTTCCACCTTTTCCACGGCCAGACATTGTTGATGATGAGTTACTTAAAAGTTAAGTAAATGATTTGATGATGTTATAGAGAAATAGGAAGAGCGGGAAACAGAGGGGATATAAAAAGATAGGAGTATTGGGCAAGGGCTTTTTCATCAAACATTGTAGGTGAGAGTTGATCAACGCATCAAAATAGAGATGTAAAGTAAATTCCGTAGTACCTTAATCCCTAAAGACAGTAAAGACTGATGACACTGGTCAGTTTTGATCGTGTGTGACACGGGAGTGCGAATTTTAGTGGTTGACGCGGACAAGTATTGGATTACAGTGGAAACTGCTTCACGCCAAGTGAAGCGGGCATACGCGCGAACTGGAGAATGCGTATAGACATAAACGCGTATTACATTGGCCTGAGATGCCATAAATGTGCATATTTTTAACAATCACACGGCGTGTATGGGCTAGGCGCTAACTGTCCTTGATCATCATCCATCAAAAACACTGATGGGTTTTTGGAGGAGCAAATCAACAACCTCATCAACGACAAATCTAGATTTTCTAGCCTACACCAACCACAGAACACACCATATTTGTCGTATCAAAACTTCCCTTTCCCTATACTCGCAACATCCCCCATTCCCATCAAAAATATTTTCGCCTCACTCCTAATCCTAATTCCCAATAACCGACTACGTCAACCACTGGAATACACACGCATCGGATCAAACACTTTAGTCTATCAAACTGGTTTAGGGTTACAACACCTTTAATCACCGCCCCCTTATTTTTCCTATAAAGAAGGCGTTTCCCTCTTTTCGATAATCATACTTCCATCCATCATCACATCTCAAATCAATATTTAAAGGACTACATTTCCTGTTCTTTTTCTCATCCACACAGCAACAATGGCTCGTACTAAGCAGACCGCCCGTAAATCCACCGGAGGAAAGGGTTAGTGTCTTCATATTGTCTATAGCTAACAGACAGCTCCTAGAAAGCAGCTTGCCTCAAAGGCTGCCAGAAAGTCAGCGCCGTCGACTGGCGGTGTCAAGAAGCCTCACCGTTATAAGCCTGGTACCGTCGCTCTTCGTGAGATCCGTCGTTACCAGAAGTCGACTGAGCTTCTGATTCGCAAGCTTCCTTTCCAGCGTCTTGTTCGTGAGATTGCGCAGGACTTCAAGACCGACCTCCGCTTCCAGTCTTCGGCTATTGGTGCTCTCCAGGAGTCGGTTGAGGCTTACCTTGTCTCGCTCTTCGAGGACACTAACCTCTGCGCTATCCACGCTAAGCGTGTTACCATTCAGGCCAAGGACATTCAGCTTGCTCGTCGTCTTCGCGGTGAGCGCTCATAAACTATGTAGTACATATATTATGTATTGTTATTAGCTGAAGGTTTATGAATGATGGCTGAGTAGGGGGAGATTGCTCTGTGTACAATAGGTCTAATATACGGGTTTTTTGTGTTCTAATCGGATTTGCCAGTAGAATAGTGATGCGTTTGGATGGTTTACGTCTGCAGTAACATTTGCAACTAGCCACTCAATCTGCGGCGAAGCATTTCGTGATGGGTTAGGTTCTGTTCACCTCTAGGATAGATTGTAGATGATAATGATTTATATTAAAGTCATCTGGTGTCATTACAACAGCATGTGCTATGAATCTAGTAAAACTTGCTACACACGCATGCTGGTAATATTGGTACCAAAAAAGTAAAAGAGAAAAGAGACCTGCCGGCACACCATACATGCAAAACAATCATTTACATACATCAAAATATTCTAGTGTCTATAATGCTGAACTAATGCCGAAGTATCCTTCATACCACCGTGCTGCGGTTTTTCTTCGACACATAACGCTTCTTAGCCTCCTTGCTCAATTCAAGACTCTTTTTGATCTTGAAACCCCCAGAAAGAAGATGCTGGATTTCCTCAAGCGCAAGGTACGAAGTTTCCGGATACAAGAAGAACACGAAAACTTCGCCAAGGGCACAGAGCGCAGCATAAAATGAGAACGTTCCAGTGGATGTGATATTGTTCATCATCGTCAGATACGTAGCACTGACGATCAGGTTGCCAGTCCAGTTCGTAGCTGTAGCCATACTAGTGCCGAGACCTCTAACCTTCATAGGGAACAGCTCTGACTGCTGCCATGGCACATTACCGATTCCGCAAGCGTAGAAAGCAACATAAATCATCATAGAGATTAAGATGAGAATAGCCCATGGGTTCGACTGCGTTGCGTTGTCAGGAAGAAAATGGAATGCGATCGCACAAAGCACAAGACCAAACGACATTCCCCAAACAGTGCAAAGCAGAATCCGTCTGCGGCCAATGTAGTCGATCAGAGTGAAAGCTAAGATCGTGAAAACCATGTTTGTTCCAGCAACAATGAGAGAGACAGCTGTAGAATTATTGAATCCCACAACCTCAAAAATAGTGGCTGAAAAGTACATCAAAGAGTTAAAACCACTGAATTGCTGAAGACCCTGGAGTCCACAAGCAATAATCAAACCTCGGAAGTTGGAAGGCACCGTGTAGAGCTCGCGAAGGGCGTCCAAAAATCTTTTCACAACACCCCATTCAGGATGTTCCTCGGTGTTATGCATCTCTAACACCTTGATCTTGTTCTCGACTAAATGATTATCAATGTTCCCCTTCCTGTCACAATAAATCCAGCGCAGCGATCTCTTTGCGTCTTCGGTCCGATTTTTGAGAATCAAATAACGAGGTGTCTCAGGCATAAAAACGAACATGATCATTTGACCAATGGCCGGTATAATTCCAAGACCCACGAGAATGCGCCAACCGTTATCCAGGCCATGTAAACCAGCACCAATCGCATAGGCAATGACCTGTCCACTTGTGATAGCCAGAACATTCAGAATGACAAGTCGTCCTCTGAACCGAGCTGGAGCCATCTCGGTGATGTAGAGAGGAGCGATCAAGGAGGCAATACCAACTCCCCAGCCCATCACAAACCGACCACCAATCATTGTCCATAGAGCATGCGATCCAGTCTGCATGGCAGCTCCGATAATGAAAAGAGTATTCGCTCCAAGTGTAACCCATTTTCTTCCAACGATGTCGGCAAGAGTTCCAGCGATAATACCACCAAGCAGAGCACCCAGACTGGTCGCTGCGGTAATCAGCTCTTTATCCGCGGAAGTGAGGGCCTTCCCTAGGTCGGTTCCGATATCCACAAGAGCACCGGAGATATACCCTGTATCGTATCCAAATAAGAAACCCGAAAATGATACGAGAACGGTGAGGAGAAAAATGAATGGCGACGGGGCACCGTTATCAATATCGTCTTCTCTATCGTCCTCTGACAAAACCGCTTCTGATCTGTCTCTCAAAGCGTACTCCTCCGTGAAGCCGGGAAGCTTTGAATTATCATCTTGAACATCTCCGCTGGCGAATAGGCCACTGCTTCCCAAAGATTGCGGAGCCTGTTTCTGATTCCATGTTGTAGCTGCGTCTCCTACTTCATTCGTGGCCTGCTGAGTCTTTACAGAGCTACCTCCGTTGCCCTGAGACACGAACGACATAATGCAAGCTTGTCCTTATGCCAAAGAATAAATCGAAAATAGACAGCAGGAAAGAATTTTATATGTATATTGATAAAATTTTGTTAGAGTTGGTGCATAAATGTAAATGGGGTGTGGTTCGACTGCAAGAAGTTGCTTCCTGCTACGACAAAGACAGTTATGATGACCTCCTACCGGAAGTAAAACCGTGACAATGAACCGATAGAATTGGTTCAATGACACCAATTGTTAACGAAATCAGAGAACCACAAACAAATCTAGCAACTACAAAGTTCATAAACGAGGATTATGTCGGTATTATATATTTCGAAGGCTTGGCTGAAGTCCCGTTTTGCCGCCCAGGATATCTCTTAGCAGGAGTGCGCAGGCACTGCTGCTAGAACTCTATTTTTTGCTGGGGATGTTTAGTGGGTCCCAAGTAACAGTTCAGAAACTGTGTTTTGGGTGAATCCGAGGACAAAGAGAAGAAGGAGCTCACGCGGAGATATGCTGGTCACGAGGCTTGAGACAAACTATTAGCCAATTACGTTGCAAGTCATGCCGCAGCCTTCCGCAACCGTAACTCTAAGCATCACGAAAACTGTCGCAGTGTGGATTAGTATGAACTCCCACTAAACTGTATTTGCGTTCACTAGCTTCATAGGAGTGTTGGGACATCTATCGCCAGCATGTGAAAAAATTACAGAGCTGTCCCGAGGATTGTGCTTATCATCTAGAAATTTCCAACCAGTTTCTGTTCAAAACACGAACCAACAATCCTCGACTCAAGCTGTGCAGTGACGCTCTCTTCCCTGCTCCATGAAGCATGACCTCGTTGCCTAGAAATTTCCACCGTACACTGCGTAGGTCAAAATTTAGACATAAACACTGATACGCTTGTATGCCACCTACACCTTAGTATTCTCCCAAATTTTGAATAGCAGACACTCTCAAAATGACTTTCATGTCTGTATTTACTTTGGGAGTTTTCAATGTGTGGGGGTTGTTCGTTCGGTGTAATAATCTTTTTGTCTTAAGCAGTGTCACGAAAGGGAATTAAGATTAGAAGGTATATTTTTTCCATAGTAATCGCAGTTTGTATTTACTCGGTTTAATCGAACCCGTATTAGTATGCCGCATCCTTCGTAGTCTACGCATTATATAGTATTAGCATACATACTCTTTAGGAAGTTCGCTAGCCCGAGCGTTTGTAGTCCTGCTCCTCCACTCCCCCCAATAATACGTGGGGAAACCACTATTCTCGTACTATTAGCGTCTACATCTGTTTCTAAGGGTAGAGAATTCTCCATAGGAATACCTATGGCGTCATTTGTTGCTTCGACCAAACCTCTTTAGACGTTGTAGAAGTTGTGGTTGTGTAGGCAGTACTACGCGCTATTTAGAACGCGAAGTAACACCTAACCCACGCGTAATGTGATCGCGTTTCGGCAACTACCACACCTCATCGCGCTCCTTTCAGTGACGTTTTTACTTTCGTGTAACGTGTATGGGATACATATATGATAGCTGGCGTTTTTTCAGACGGCGCCTTGCACGTTAGCCAACTGAATTGTTAGATAGAGACTGACCCTACAAAAATGTCATCTCCGAATACATCTGAGCAGGACACAGAAGATGTTTCGAACAAAGCTATTACACCACCCAGAGAACTACGCAAACGAAAATTGTCGACCGTCATTGCCCAGGAACTTGATGACTCCGATCTTGAAAGCTCAGACTCGAGTGATTCTGATGCATCGCTTGACGACTATCAAGCCAGTCGCTCAAGGCCGAAGATTGGTTCGAGTGCACGCGGAAATTCAGTAAAGCAGGGGAGTGGCTTGTCGACGTTGAAGCAGGCGGCCAGTCGAAAATCGAGACAGCAAAATAACACTGCGAGTCTGGATGAATCAGAGTTTGAAAATGGCCTCTTCGATGCTGTTCGAGACTCCGAAGTTGCCCTCGATGAAGTGGCTTTAAATTGGATACAGGACTACGAGGCTGATTCTTCGTCTGCTCTCCAAGAACTGGTTAATTTCATATTGAAGGTATTGTATCAGCTTGATCGTTCTAACCCAATCACTAGAGCTGTGGTTGCGGAACTCCGATTACCAAATATGATATTGAAGACCAAGACTCGGCTACAGATACACTGGCCCAAATACAGGCTGTTCAGCAGGCAAGTCTTAGACTTGCGTATTTCTAACAGCAGAATCGAATGGCGGATTATCCTTTAATATCGAAGAAGACCGAATACCGTGGTTTCAGAAAGCAGCTGATATCGTTTATCGACGTTCTCATAAAAAAGGCGGCCGACAGGGGTACCATATACGACGAGCCCAGTCTGATGGAGAACATCGAGGTCTGGATCAGTGCAATGTCTAGTTCAACCTTGCGATCATTCAGACACACCTCTACCAGCATATCTCTTTCGATATTGTCTAGTATATGCCATCTCGCGGCTGCCAATAACAAGGGATTTACCACGACCTCCAAACTTCTTGACAATGAACGGAGTAAGCCCCGCAAGTCAAAAGATAAATTGAAGAAGTTGCAAGAAAATGTCACAGAGTACGAAAGCAAGGCATCTGTTCTAGAAGGCTTGATGCGCGATATATTTGACACGATATTCGTACACAGATACAGAGACATCGACCCAAAAATACGGACAGAATGCGTCAAGGAACTAGGAAAATGGATGCTCATACTTCCTTCATTTTTTCTTGATGGCCAGTACTTGCGCTATCTTGGATGGCTTTTGTCTGACTCGAACAATGCTACTCGCTTAGAGGTTATACGGTCTCTCCTCAAGCTTTACGAGGACAAGGATTTCATTGGGGGTCTACGCCAATTCACAGAAAGATTTCGTTCCCGTATCTTGGAGATTGCTACTAATGACGTTGACCACATTGCAAGAGCAACTGCTGTCTCACTTCTGAACGCAATCAGATCAAATGGTTTCTTGGAAGATGACGACATCAAGAGCGTTTGTGGCCTAATTTTTGATAAAGATGCACGTGTTCGACGATCCACTGCTCCCTTTTTCATTGCACATATACTTGAGACAGTCGAGGAGCATATCGAAGAGCTTGGCGGCGATAGTGACGAAATCAAGGATTATCTCGCGGAAGCAGATTTGCAACCTGAAAGTGGCAATGTCACCAAGATGTGGTTTACCTTCAAAGCTATTGCAGACATGCTAGTCTTGCTGGATTCAAGTAGCTCTATGACCATTACTCATTCGTTTGACGCATGGTTTGGGGCTAAGATAGACTCGCGCAGGGTCATTGCAGGTGCATCGCTATGGGAGTCGTGCAATGACTTGCCTGTAAGTTGAAGGGGCACAAGGCAGCACTGACTTCACAGCATTGGCGACAACTTGCAGTGTATTTGTTGCATGACCACTCTCGCCACGACAATGAGGAAATGAGACAAAACATTCGTGCCTTATACCAGGCAACTACTTTAACTGGGGCCAACGAAAGTCCACTACTGGACTTATTGGTCGGGTCTATTCAGGCTTCCTTAACTACCGCTGATGTCGCCGAAAAATCGAAAACTAAAAAAGTAGGTCACACTCAGTTTGCTTTGCTGATACAGAAGTCCGCAGGTGCTAAAGAGGACCAGGAGAAGCTAGCATCGGAGGCTCTTGTGAGCCTATTGCCGGACTTGCTCAAAAAGTTCGACTCAAGTCCCGAATCCGCCAGCAGTGTGTTAAGACTACACAATGTCGTCAATCTAGAGGTCTATCAGCAACTGAGACAGGAACAGCTGTACCAGGAGCTCTTCGGTCGGATATGTAAAGTTTTCGCATCGTACGATGAGCCTGGGGTCCTCAGACTATCCAGACTAGCTATTTCACACGCTATATCGTTTGCCTCCTTACGAGACGTCATAGATCCAAGACTGAAAGAGCTGCAGGATGAATGCTGCGAGGGATTTAGGCATGCCACCCACCGTTACGATGACATATCTGTTGCTAACCTTGATGTAACTGCCCTAAAGGCAATCAGTTTGTCTATTCAAAAGCTACTACATCTCACATATGTTTCGGACACTACGGACGCTGTCGAGGATCAACTTCATGGAGAGGACTCCATAATAGTGAACAAGCTACTTAAGTTTCTTGACAGAACTGCATTCCCGAGCCAGATAGAAATTGACTCTCTAGTGGGGGCAATTATGATACTCCGCTATTACGTGTTGTGGAAATTCCAAAATGCAATTCAGACGAAATCAGTGGCCTCTATACAGGATTGCCTAGATAGGATTTCAGATATTGTCGAAAAACTTGAGGTTATCATTCTTTCGGACATCGATATTGATATCAGATACAAAGCAGTTTGCTCGTTGATAGATTTGGTTGTGTCTTTGAAAGTTATAAACAAGGATGACCAAATGAAAGCTCGAGAGCTTATACAAATCACAGCAAGCATTTCACCGACGATTCAGCAAGCTGCTATCGACATGCTCGTGAAAATGCAGGACTCTTATACAAAGTGCGTTGGTCTTAAGCCTGTCATTAGAAATTCTGATGAGGAGACACATGATCTAAATCCGGCTTCAAGCTCTGCTGGGGACCACGATATAGAGGGTGATGCAGACCATATATCAGACGATCAGTTACATATACATAAAGCCCAGCAGAATCTTAAATTATGTGAACTCACTGGCAAGATAGTCCTGGGAATACTGTCTCAAACGATCAGTGAAACATTCAAATCGGATGTGTTGGAAAATGCAAAGTCCTTTGGGCCTACATACGAGTACATAACTAAGGAGCTATCTGTCGCTACATAGCTGGTAAGATATCTTCTTTGGCTTAGATTTTATGTATGAGATCATATTTATACAGTATATTATACAAAGAGTCGTTATATGTCGAGCCCCTGTTTTTTAGCTCGTTTTCGCTCCACCATTGCTCTATACTGGTTCACGAACTTTTCTCTCTCAGCCTCTAGCATCAGTCGTTTCGCCACAGAGCCTGCGCTCTTAGGGATGTTTGGTAACGATTTCATAGGTTTGCTGAGTGTAGGGGGCTCCAGGGCCGTCTCACCGAACTTCGGCTTGTTCTTTTCGAGCTGTTTCCATGGATCAGGCGAATTTGATCTTATAAAATGAGTTTGAGCTTCTTCGTAGTCAAAATCCTCTTCAATATCGTCATCGTTGTCGCCCTGACTCTCCCCTTTCTTTGGCAACGGCTTTTGCCCATTGGCCTCTGCAATTTTGCGCTTCTTGGCTTTCCATTGATCGTACTTAGACGGTTCCCGGCTTTTCATTCGAACTAAAGGAATAGCCTCGTCGACTCTTCTTGAAAAATCGGTGAATTTTTCGTTCGGAAGACGAGTGACGGCACTTTGTTTTTGTCTGTTAATAGAAGCTGTAGTTGCTTTGTCACTGGATACCGATGAACCAGCATTTTCAGCTCTCTCTTTAGCTTTCATCAGACGTAAAAACGCCTTTGGTGTGTCGCCTCCTTCTTCTTCATTGGCCTTTCGCTTACGTTTGGACTTTTCGGACTTTTTAGTATTATTGGTCAACGTCGGAGGCAGATCAGGTCTGTTGGGTGTCAGCATTGATGTTCCATTGCTATCGATCACTCACTTAGGAGGTTTTGGGGTTGTCCCATATATGACCTGCTTCTTTTTGCTAGCACCATGTTTACCCCTCTTTCTTCCATGCGACTGCGATCCTTTGTGAGAAGGCATGTTGTCGTGGTGCCTTTGCGATGAATAATTTTCCTGGGAACAATCCCAAAATATTCGGTAGGTCACATGATCTCTACGCAAATAACCGATCGGCAATTGCCCGAAGTCGATCTCAAGCTTTACGACTAACGCTATCCTTGGCGGGTGTGGTACTCCGCTTTATTACGACATGATATATATCTGTTTAGACATCAATAGGCTGTAGCACCTTCTATCTTTCAACACCTCAGCATGCCTTCCATTTCCGCCAAAGAAAGTGAGTCTACTTCTATAAGCGTATACTGACATCGAAAGTCGCCAAACATAACAGTGAGTCTTCTTGCTGGGTTGTTCTATACGGAGAAGTTTACGATGTAACCGAATTTCTTGGAGCACACCCAGGTGGTAGCAGATCTATATTACGTTTAGCGGGCAAGGACGCTACAGAACAATTCGACCAAATACATCCATCGGGAACTCTTGAAGAGAACATATCTGTGATAACAAAGTTGGGTCATTGCGAAGACCGTGATCATCTAGCTGTGCGTAGAACAAATGGCTCTTCTAGTGCGACCGTGCCCATCGATCATATGCTCAACCTACAAGATTTTGAGGACAACGCGCGAAAATCTTTAAACGACAAAGCATGGGCATATTATTTCTCTGCCTCTGATGACCATTTTACAAAAAATTCCAACAGAGATATATATAAGTCTGTCTTTTTAAGGCCCAGAATCTTCAAGAATGTCTCACAGATTGATACAAGCTCCTCAATACTAGGGTACTCAACCTCTCTACCGATTTTTGTAGCCCCGGCTGCTATGGCTAGACTTGCACACCCGGATGGTGAGAAGGCTATTGCACGTGCGTGTGGAAAAGAAGATATTCTTCAAATGATCAGTAACAATGCATCGCTTCGGTATGAAGACATAGTTGCCAATCCAAATAACAGCGCTCAAAAATTTTGTTTCCAGCTCTACGTACAGAACGATCGCTCGAAGAGTGAGGAAATGGTTAAGAGGGTCATCGCCACAAGATCATGCCTTGCCATTGTATTAACCTTAGATGCCCCGTGGCCCGGAAAGCGAGAACTTGACGAAAGAGTCTCGAACCTTGACGAGACGACCGTCTCTGCCTCCTCCGGGCTGGGAGCGCCATCAGGTAAAGGCAAACAAGGTATTGGGCGAGCATTGTTTATGGGAACAGCCTCTGATCTGGAGTGGGTTAGCACATTAAATTGGCTAAGTCAGCTAGTCGGCTCTGCGAGTGGGATCAAGATTGTGTTGAAAGGTATACAGACAGTCGAAGACGCTGTAATCGCTTCCAATTATCCGTCTGTAGATGCGATCTATCTTTCTAATCATGGCGGTCGGGCATTGGACCATGCCCAGCCATCGTTGCTTGTTTTGGCCGAAATTCGAAAGTATGCACCTGAGGTGTTTACGAAAGTCGAAGTATTTATAGATGGAGGTATTCAAAGAGGAACCGACGTCGTTAAAGCGCTATGCTTAGGTGCCACGCAAGTGGGTATAGGGCGAGCTGCACTGTATTCTCTGGCATCGTATGGAGATGTGGGTGTCCAGCGGGCAATAGAAAGTAAGTATGTATCTTGACTGACGACTTACCGGAGTACTCCGTGGGGAGATCGAAACAGCAATGAAGTTGCTAGGCGTAACTCGCCTAGACCAACTCGGCCCTCAGTATATAAATGCGCGGCGTTTAGAAGATTTCCTTTACCGTCCTATCGATCTGAAGTCTATGCTGTGAACAATAAATGCTTCGATGGGACATATTTGCTTGTAAGCAGTTAACTATATTTACCCTGACGTAAATCACAGTCAAGAGCGCGTTCAGGAGGCTGTAGGTACCCTTTCCCTGTAGAAAGCCCAACGCTTTAGCTAGCTGTAATGATTCGCACACTATAGAATTCAGCGCTCCGCACACTGTTTTGTTTTTTTTGTTTTCATTTCTAGTACTTCACTCCCCTTAATCCTTTTTGTTCTTCACTATTCTTCATCTTTTTTCCATCCAAAATTCGTAAACCACAAAAATGGATTCTGATAGCACTGTGAGATTTATTCCTGAGCATCGTCGGACAAATTTCAAAAACAAGGGTCATTTTGGCGTGGACGAACTGCGTCGCCGACGTGAGGAAGTTCAAGTCGAGATCAGAAAGACCAAGCGCGAGGAATCCCTTGCCAAGCGCAGAAATTTGAACCTTCCGGCGGCCAGTGTTGAGTCTGTACAAAGTGACGATGATAACAGCGCAGAGAGCGAGGTGAGTTTTTTCGATCCGATTTTTTGGTGCCACGAATGCGCCTATTTCGTTAAACCGCCACAGTACATTGTCATGAGAACTCCACCATTCTCCTCTTACGAGTTATTTTAGTACATTGGCTCAATTCTTATAAAGATACTTCGAACTTTGCTAACTCTGTAGCTTAACGAAGAGCTCCCAGAGATGATCGAGGGCGTTTTCTCGGACATGATCGAGGCCCAAATCCAGGCCACTACAAAGTTCAGAAAGCTTCTATCGAAGGAGCGCAACCCTCCTATTGAGAAGGTCATTGAATGTGGCGTTGTGTCTCGATTTGTTGAGTTTCTTCGATCTCCGCATTCGCTGGTGCAGTTTGAAGCTGCCTGGGCTTTGACCAACATTGCATCCGGGTCTTCCTCCCAGACCCAGGTTGTCATTGACGCTGGAGCCATTCCTATCTTTGTGGAGCTTTTGAGCTCACCCGAAGCTGATGTCAGAGAGCAGGCCGTCTGGGCCCTGGGAAACATTGCGGGTGACTCTCCTCATTGTAGAGATATTGTTCTCTCTGCGGGGGCTTTACGTCCACTGCTGGCCTTGCTCAGTGACTCGCGCAAGTTGAGCATGTTAAGAAACGCTACGTGGACTTTGAGCAACTTCTGTCGCGGTAAAACCCCTCAGCCAGAGTGGTCTATGGTAAGTATGGATGATCATCGTGATTAGCCCAAGACTCATATCCCAGATCTCTACAGCTCTCCCTATCCTTTCCAAGTTGATCTATTCCTTGGATGACGAAGTTCTTATTGACGCTTGTTGGGCTATCTCGTACCTATCGGATGGCTCTAATGATAAGATTCAAGCTGTGATTGAAGCTGGAATTCCCAGACGTCTGGTTGAACTCTTGCTGTAAGTCCAAACTACAGTCGAACGGTGGATTATTAACGTCTAGTCACCAGAACACGTCTGTTCAAACTCCCGCATTGCGATCGGTTGGAAACATTGTCACAGGTGACGATGTTCAAACTCAGGTGATCATCAACTGCGGAGCGCTCTCAGCACTTTTGTCTCTGCTGTCGTCTCCGAAGGAAGGAATTAGAAAGGAGGCCTGTTGGACTATCTCCAACATAACCGCTGGAAATTCGTCTCAGATTCAGGCTGTCATTGATGGCAACCTTATTCCTCCTCTTATCAATCTGCTCGCCAATGCCGATTTCAAGACACGCAAGGAAGCGTGCTGGGCTATCTCTAACGCCACCTCGGGTGGACTTGCGAAGCCTGACCAGATTAGATATCTTGTCGCACAGGGATGCATTAAGCCTCTCTGTGATCTTCTGACTTGTATGGATAACAAGATCATTCAAGTCGCCCTCGATGGACTCGAAAATATTTTGAAGGTCGGTGAGCTCGACAAAGACGCTAGTGGTTCTTCTATGAACACCTACGCACTTTACATTGAAGAAGCAGGAGGAATGGAGAAGATCAACGGTCTACAAAACAACGCCAATGATGACATATACGTCAAGGCGTATGGTATCATTGAGAAGTATTTCTCCGAAGACGACATCAACGACGGCACTGGTCTGGAGCCCCAAGCTGCTGGTGACACGTTTGGCTTCGGTCAAGGGCAGACCACTGAGCAGCCTGGCTTCAACTTCTCAGGAGGCGATAGTATGATGTCATAAGTTCATGCGATGAAGTGACAGCACCTTTGAATATCATAAATTCTTCTTACGTTTCCATCATTTTGACCTTTGGGTTTAGATCAACAAATGAGAGATAGCTATTGTCACATTCCGAGCTTTAGCTGCCTAGAGTCTCCTGGATGATTCATGAAATTATCTCGTCACGTTCTTTTTTATGCTACATTCTCGAAGTATTTTGCAATATCTGAAGTTTGAATTTGCTCTCTGTAATTATGTAAACTCTTCTAATGTAAACACCATTCTGTACTTTCTATGTATCTATCTGTGCTTACCGGGTAGTGGGCACAACAATAGTAAATACAGCCCATCAAGCTAAATGCGCTTCAATGAATTGTATTCACTTGCCAAATGGCCTTTAAATTCTTTGAATCTGTTACCATAGTTACTTTTACAACTC
The DNA here is from genome assembly GCF_038497935.1 of Neoaidaea tothii. Classification (NCBI taxonomy): domain Eukaryota; kingdom Fungi; phylum Ascomycota; class Lipomycetes; order Lipomycetales; family Lipomycetaceae; genus Neoaidaea; species Neoaidaea tothii. The sequence continues at coordinate 25,576 of NW_027118029.1, forward strand.
CAGCAAATTAGGTCTTGTTTAAGTAGTGACTCGGTCTGTAGCCTGAAGTTATCGCTGGCCGGTGATTGTCGATCTCGCAACTCAGCGCTGTCGCAAAATTTGACAAAAAACGGCGTATTGAAGGAATTGTAATGTCTTTTGGTTTTCAATGATGGTGAGAAGTTGTCTGTTGTAATAACGTGTACATGTAGGTTGGATAGTGAGGGACATGCGTGTACGCCCGCCTGTACGTAACGATCGGCATTGCAGGCTTCAATGCCCAATTTTTCCGAGAGCTCGCAAATTACAAGTTTTTTGCATTCTTCTACAGCCTCAGAAGTCTTGATGAAGAAAGTGTCATCTTTGAACGCATCTAACGGGTGTATATTCGTGTATCGAGCTGCTCTTGGGATGACCAGGTAGTGCACCAACGCCTTCGGATACTTATCTCGAACAAAAGCGAAGTCTTCCGAGTATTTGACAACTTCGCCAGTCGCAACGAACCTTTCGGGATTTCGCACAAATGGCTCGAGAGCGCTTCTATACGACTGCCGTTGTTGAGCAGTTCGTTTAGACTGTTGAGAAGTGGATTGCCCGTAAACCGTGGCGACGGCAGATCGCCGACGCATGAGCTCGACAGGCATGTTAGTTGAACTTAAAAGTTACGTACACGCGTTCCTAAATTCTCTTTCGTTTTCACCTCGTTCTCTCCCCCTAGACATGATACCGACTAGGTGCGTCAGTTTTGACCTACGCCAGAAGGTTGTTAATTGATCCTCCAAATCGGATGTTAGGTTCGCGATCGCCTGCGATCACAGTGCGATTAACTGTCACCCTCCTTGTATGATTAATGTTGTCCTTTATAATCGTTGAAGTAATATCAATATAGCGTAATGGCTGCACGGTTCGCCCTCACCAGGTAAATCGGGGATTGTTACCTGTTTCGGAAACTGACAGATTTAAGGTATGTTCTGTTTTTGCTGCTTCGTCACGGATGCAAATTGGATTTCGTAGAAACGGGTGTGATCGAGCGTATATCTGTCATATAATGTCGATGGCTTCACGGACAATAACGCGTGATCGGCACAATACTCTTGCATTCACTGATGGCTCGCGTTGGAAATTTTCGCTACTGACTTCGCGACGTTAGCAATTATTGGCTTACTGTTATTTACGATATCGCTAATAACCATGCCAAGAGCCTTTTTGAGCTCATCTGCCCATAAGCACGTAAAGACTTGTAGTTGTGTATTTGCGCCATGGCTGTCATCTACTAGCCTCAAAACTATGGCTGGCGTCAAAACAAATGTGAGTGAGTTTCTATGAAACGTAGACACACTGCGTGGCACTAGGTTCATATGCAGCCACAGTGACCGCAGCAGCGTTACCATTGTTTCCTTAATATTTTACTACTACTGCAATCGCAACAAGATTGAGTGAGAGAATATCATTTCCACCGATGGCTTTATGAACAGCTCATATTGCGAGAATTCAGACTCTTACCAAGTCAGCTATTTGCACTGGCTATCTAGCAGTTGCCGTTCATCAGGGACAGCACGTATACAGCCAAATCACGCTAGTCTATTCAGAAGCTGTGTATTTCGCAGCACCTTCGACGCGTGTGTTACCGGACCTAGAAACCCGCATGACCGCAAGCCCCGCATGCACTGCGTTTGCCAGAACAGTGCAAGCTGCCGCTTCTTCGCGTGTGTTTTTATATCAGCCGTCCGGTCTCGAAATGTACGCTGCCGAGACCCGACTGCGATGGTAAGTACCGAGTACTAATAAATTCAAAGGTGGTTACCACAAAGATAGTGTACTTTATCCGAAACTACGCTGTGTGCATCCCCCCTTCCCGCTTGTTCCGTATGCAATTTGTAGCCCGTCCATGCCTGGCATATCTTTTGCTATCCAGTGGCTTAAGGAGTGTCCTCTTCGGAATACTCCTCTTGTAACGGCAGATTGCTATATGCTTTTGGTTTACCAGTAGTTGAAGGAAACCGTGTTGTTATTTTTGCAGTGGATGATTCTGTCGCTGTTGCCTTTTCTACAGACGCCCCCTCCCCTTTCTCTTCCCCTGCTTTTTGGTGTGTCTTGATGTACAACATACGCTTTTTATGTTAGGTTTTCTTCTCCCACCTTTTTTCTAAGAACAAATCAGAAAATATTGGTCACTGTCGTTGCCGATACACTCGCTTACAATCGATTTAATCACGTTGCGAATTGGCGGGTAATTTCTTGATAGCGGATAAATCTAGCAGCGTAAAGCAGCTGGCCGCTGATACAAGACCGCCCAAGACTGATCCTAGTTGTAAGCCTCCGAAAGCTGGACTGGAGTGAACACAGCAATAACAGACATCGGGCGACAGCCACGGGACGAACATAATGATTAAGGTAAGAAGGTACAAGACTATGGGTCGATGTCACTTCATATCGTCTTTCCTCAGACGAAGCACGTTCACGCCGGTAACATGGCTTCAGCAATTGATAATTTTATCAGATGTTCCTACAAAAACAATGACAAGGACTCTCGATGGAACTACGAATGTGGTCGAGTTCGTTATAACTTATTCAGAAGCGGTCAGAAGCGGCTTTCTACATCGCGGCTGAATAATCGCTCAGTCATTCGGACGGCTGAATGCTTGATGCCAGCGTGTGTGCGAGGATTGACCTGGCCCATTTGTCTTTGCTATCGAAGACATTGTATTTCTTACTGACATTCTAGGGTTTACGACGCTCTCTCAAAGGCGAGCGTAGTGTATCAGGGTCGGTCTCTGTCAGCTCGCATGTTCGCACGCAATCGCAGCAGACCTACTCTCCGTATCACTCCCTTCCTCAGAAGTCGCCTTTTACAATACTCCCTCCAAAAAAGGTTTGTTACCTAGTACATACCATGCTGATAACAGGTAATCCGGGCACTTTACGACTATACGGCATCGGATTCAGGCGAACTTTCTTTTTCAAAAGGTGACTTTTTCCATGTCATCGGTAACGAGAACGACCCGGACTGGTACGAGGCTTGCAACCCTTCCACAGAAGCTCGGGGAATGGTGCCAGTTAATTATTTTGAGGTGCTTGGTCGAAAGGAACGGACCAGCTTATCTACAAACATCGACGAAATGACTTCAAATAGTCGCGCAGAATCCAAGATTGACTCTGGATTCTCAGAGTCTTCTGCAGTTGGCGACAGAGAATCTAGCTCGAATTTTGCCGGTCGAGTCTCACCAGCGTCGCAGCCGCTGTATGGGGTTGTACTTTATAATTTTACGGCGGAACGGCCCGATGAACTGGAGGCCCAAGAAGGCGACGCCGTGATCATCATTGCTCAATCAAATCCTGAGTGGTTTGTCGCTAAACCGATTGGCCGATTGGGTGGACCTGGGCTTATTCCAGTAACTTTTGTTGAGATTCGAGACATGGCCACTGGCAGCCCTATTGAAAATGTCCAAGAGGCTGTGGCGCGAGCGGGTATTCCAAGGGTCGAAGAGTGGAAGAAGCGAACCGCGAAATATAAGGCCAGCAGTATTCCTCTTGGTAAATTCGATGATGACCCACTCCCCCCGGTCTCGACATATCCGTCTCTTGTCAGCCAGCAGTCGTCTGCAAACCTGATCTCTTCCTCGGCATCAGCACACACCACTATTTCTTCCTCGACAGTTGCTACCATCGGGGACCCTCCAGCGTTTGAGGGAATGAATCGCACGCATTCAACTACCTCAACACATCCCATCTCCATAAGAACGTCACATACCCAATCAAATGGCCATTACTACAACGATCGTCTCTCTCAAACTACAGATACGTACGAGCTTGCTGCCGTCAAGGCATCGGTGGAGCGTTATGCATTTGATAACGGCCGATATTGGTATCTACTGGTCGCCGAGATGGAGGATGGCAGATTTCGAAATCTTTGCAGATATTATGAGGATTTTTACGACTTTCAAATTCGTCTCTTGGATGAATTTCCAGAAGAAGCTGGGCGGAGATCACAGACGCGGATATTACCTTACATGCCAGGACCAGTGACTTATGTCAACGACTCAATTTCATCTCAACGCAGAGCAAACTTGGACGAGTACATCCGTAAAATTGTTGCTCTGCCTCCGTACATTTCGCGCAGCCCTTCTGTCAAGGCTCTTTTCGCAATCCGGGAAGGTGATGTTGAATCAAGTCAACCTACTCCGGCTCTCCCTCAACCTCACTACCGCGATCCCAAGAACGTCCCCCAAGCTGTCTATGCCATCAATGCGTCAACAACTGCTCAATTCGATTAATCCTTACTCTCGGTTCGACACCCTCCGAACTTAATGAACACTCGCTACTCAGCATTTCGCTGCCCGACACTGCAAACGCAGCCGTGCTGTGCACGATCCTGTGTCTGCGTATATCGACTAAAGTGAGACTTGTCTTTGGTGCTTATGCGCCTTCAGCTTTAGTTCCGCTTACTATGGGATTCTGGGGATTTGGTTGTTACATCTGACTTACTTTTGTATATTGTATATTATTATATCTACTTAGAGTTCTCGCTATTTTTTGAATATATATATCATTGATGACTTTTCTTCAGTTTTGTTCAGATAGTGGTTTATGGTGATGATAATGTCGTATACGTATGTTTCAATAAAAGTCTTAATGTTATTCGCAGAATATTTCCAACCACTAAGGCCGGACGTCTTGGGACAATGGGTCGGAGGTATGCTAGATTGTGTCACGTGATCATGCGATCTTCACGATACGGCCACCATATGTCGTCTCACCCTGCGCCTGAACCTGACAAGCGGGTTTTTGCACCCAGTGACATATTAACAGAAATCGACACCGAAATTGATCGCTACCGGCGGGGCATCACGGACTGTCAGTATCACGCTTGAGAAGTACACTACTGAAAGCCACGGGGCTGTTAAACACTGTCAATCAAGCATTTGGCAGTAGGAGAGCGGTAATTCGACCTACCCATGATTTAGTATCGGAACAGACAAGGTTGTCGGAATCTCAGCTATCAATTGGGGTTCAATCACTTTAGGCAGTCAGATACAACAATAACGCGGCAATGTTCACCAGTGCAATTAAGTCACGTAAGTCGCGCCATTCGATTGGACTGATTAGAAAGTGTCATCCGGTATATCGGCCAGTTACTCTATATCGCATGTGCCCTCATTTCAATCTGGACCATGGTCGGTCTTCAATGGTAAAAAACGAAACACCGGCACTGTGGTAAGAATTAAATAGTTGATGAAGACTTACCACAGGTTTCTGTTTTCACTTTCGACAAACGCAAGCTTGAGCAGGCTTTGACAAAAACCATTGGACGATCTTCGTTGGCAAAACGCGATGCTGATCAAATTTGTACACGTCTCCGTAAGGAGGCTTCATATCTCGCTCGACTGAGGCATCCGTCTATATTAGAACTTGTCGAACCAGTGGAAGAAACTAGGTCGTCGATTACTTTTGTCACTGAGCACGTCACAGCATGCCTCACTTCCGTAATCGAAAACAAGGCATCTGGCCGTCGGTCAGATGAAGACGTGGACGAGATCGAGATCCAAAAGGGTCTGTTACAACTAGCAAAAGGGTTGGAGTTCCTTCACGAAAGTGCAGGCATTGTCCATCTTGGACTTGTGCCTTCAGCAGTATTTGTCAACGCAAAGAGTGACTGGAAGTTATCTGGCCTCGGACTTTCGGAAAGCTATAGAGAAGAAATCCGGGAGTACTTTGTGCCTGAGTACGACAACCGTTTGCCGGCGTCTTTGCAGATGAATATCGACTACCTTGCGCCAGAACTAGTTTTGGACCGAATACTGGACCCAGCTAACGATCTTTTTGCGATGGGATGCCTCATTCATGCAATTTACTGTGCAAGACCACCAATTGACGCAGGTCACAATCCTACTACATATAGAAGTGGCCTACCGCACGCACTAGGATCTGTGCAGGACCAGCGATTGCCGTCGTATCTTCAAGAAGTTTTGCCCCAACTTTTGACCCGACGGCCGAACGAGAGGATGTCTGCAAGAGATTTCCAGCGATCAAAATATTTCGACAATATATTGATCAACACAATACGCTTCCTGGATGCCTTCCCGGCCAAAACTGCGTCAGAAAAACACGCTTTCATGCGAGGACTGAACCAAGTTTTGCCTCAATTCCCAAAGTCGGTCCAGCAGAAAAAGTTACTACCCACTCTGTTGAATGAACTGGGCCAAGACGATGACCTTTACGGTGTCGTTTTGAGTAGCGTCCTCGAAATAGGAAAGAACATGAGTCAGCTGGGATTTTCTCAAAGAATTTTGCCCGGAATTCGAAAGATGAACAAAACCGACGCTGGGCAAATGGTGATACTGGAGCGTATAGAGATCGTTAAGTCTCGTGTCAACGGCAAAGAATTTAAAGAGGGTACTATTAGGCAAAGACAAAACTAATCGCAGACATTTTGCCTGTAATCTTCATGGCTATCAATTCACAGTCGCCAGCTGTCCAAGAGAAAGGCCTGACGACGATTTCAGCTATATTGGGTAACGTCGATTTTGCGACCATCAAAAATGACATGTTTCCTCACGTGTGTGCTGTTTTCTCTCAGACCAAGAGCCTTGCTGTCAAGGTGGCTGCATTATCCGCTTTGCGAGGCTTGATCAGCGGTGGCCTTGACAAGTATACGATAGCCGAAAAGCTAGTACCCGTTTTAAAGGCAATGAAGACTCGTGAACCGACAGTCATTATGCAGGCACTAGGAGCATATACGTTCATTGTGCCTATGGTTGACATCACATGTCTTGCAGTGGATGTCATTCCTCACTTGTGGGCTATGGCCATAAGTCCACTTCTGAAGCTCACTCAATTCAATGAGTTCATGACGCTGATACAGACGGCTTCGAAGCGCATAGAGGAGGAACACGGCCGCAAATTGGGAGAGCTTAATCCAAACGACTACGCGGTATCATCAGATCCCATTTCCACAGGGGATCCCACTGCGGATTTCGAAGCACTAGTTCTAGGCAGGCCAACGACAAATCCGTCAAGTCAAGCCTTACCCACAAAACAGTCGGTCCGGACAGCTAAAAATTCTAGGCCGACCACAAAGTCGACGCAGCCATCGCGTACTTCCAGTTTCGTCCCGGTTGACTCTAGCAATGATTTCGACTGGGATCCAATGGAGGAAGAACCACCCGTCTCTCTAACACGTGCCTCGACGAATGTACAATCTCGGCCAAAATCTTCATGGCAAAGTACCGGTACTGGAATGGCCACAACGTCTACAAGTACAATCACTGCATCAACCTCACAGCGAAGTGGAGTGTTATCGCAGCAGCATCAAACCCATGGCCGTGACCGCATCGGCTGGGCGACATCATTGGCACCGTCAACATCGTTTACCGCAACAGGTACAGCTGTTCATCAAGGATCGTCTATTGGAGTACTGCAGCCTGAGCGCGCGCCATCCATGACCTCGACATCGTCGAATGGATCTATCGCCATGTCACAATCTACGAGTTACAATTCGAATGGATTCGCGTCGCCTCCGACTGCTGTATCGCCGCAATCGGAATTTAATCCCTGGGCAGGTTCAGCAATACCCAATGCATCCGTGGCGCCAACTACTGGAATTCGGCCATTACAGCCACCGCCCATGCCAAGAAGTCTGAGTGGAATAGATGGTGGATTCGGGTTTCCCACGTTGACCCCATCGGCCGCTAATGGCAAGCCCACAAACGGTCGTACGGGCTCTACACTCGACAAATACTCTAGTCTGTTATGAGATCTGTCCATGTTAGAACGTCAAATAGTCAATGGAACAGTACAATCATTCTTTAAGCCCACCAAATGATTTTACAAGGTTGCTTGTGGACCCCTGAATTACCTGCTTGATAGCCCCAAAGCGCACCCCAACGGCGCAGTCTCAGTAAGCGACTGAGCTCAAGCACTACGCTTGTAATGTAGGAATCAAGCTGTGTGATGCATGAAGCGCATACTCAGTCAGTAACTCGAGGATTTTCTGTTACTCGCATCCATATTTCGGAAAATAGCTCACAAATATTGTAATGGCAGAGCAACAGACAGTACAGAATGTTCGGCTCAAGAAGTGCAGACTGAAGGACCAGAATTTGGATGACTACAACCTGAGATATTGCCGGTTACGCAATTGTTTGCTATCAAACTGCGATCTAAAAAACTGTTGCTTGGTCGGGTGCTGTCTTGACAATTGCTGTTTGACCAATTGCTGCTTGACCAATTGCTGTCTGGGCGATTGCTGCCTACATCATGTACCTTAGATGACCGAACTGGATTATTTTCGAGCCGAGGTAGTATTTACTCGTCATCAGGGAAGATAATTGCTGGACTCAGGTTACATGTGGAGCCCTCGTAGTTTTCGCCTTTTAGCCTGTGTTTCGATCTTCCGGTGCCCAATATGGAAGTTGGAGCACCTCGAATAAACGACGCTCGGCCTCGGTAATAGATTCCGCGGATGTGTCAACGAGCTCATTAGTGCTTCGCGAAACCAAACCGCCAGCTGAGAACGTCAATCCACGAGCCATGCAATGCAAACGCATGTCGCGGCCAAAGGTTGTGTGTCCTGTCCAAGCCGCGACTGCGCAACCAACAACTGACCAATGCGAGCATACAAGATCAATCCGCCTGAACGCTCCGGTAGGTCCTGGTGGCCATCGACAATTTAGCAAGACGTAGTCGACAAGATTGGATGCAATATCGGGACCGAAAAGCTTCCTACCGCTATTCCACGTACTATTGATATCCGTAGAGGCCGTGGCTACCTTGAGAACATTGGCGACCATCCCATCTTCATTCAAAGAAGATAAAACACCTCTCAGCAAGTCGTGATGTTTTTCGGGTCCATCGTCACGTACTGACAACACAAGGTCAATGTCAGACGAGTCTGGCTTCCCCCGTCTGTAAGAACCACAGATAATAACCTCCACCCCGGGCGCGACAGATTGTGCCCTATTGCTGATGTACCCAGCAATGGCCTCTATCTCAGATCGTGACATGCGGGATCTGAAGTCTTCCACGTGCTTGAGACCGATTTGTTGATTTGGCCAAAGGATGCCCGCGCCATGCTCTCTGACATCGGACAGCGACTTCCAGCCTCGTTTTATGTACCAATCGCGTGCAGTGTGAGGACCTGCGCCATATATTTCGTACATAGAATTGATTGCCTGAAGTTCTGGATCGCTTACCAGTTTGGAGGTCTCAGAAGAAATCGAGCCGGTCTCAAGATATTCAGCGACGAGCTTTACAATTTTTGTACCACAGCCGGGAACGCCTGACAGCTCTTCGGCATCGATGATTCTGTTTGGATAGGCACGAATGGCGGCTATAGCTGTTGAATAAGCGCGTACTCCGATCTCGTTGCCACTGAGCTTGCGAATATGCCTTATTCTCATAAGCTCCTGCGAGAGCTCTTCATTCGGACACGTCACAGGGTGTTTGCGAAAACAGGAGAGTCTGTTCGCGTAAACATCTGCTAATTCTGAGGACAGTGCTGGCTTAGTCTTTTTTTGCTTGCGTTGAGGGCTGTGTGGCGACAGCGAACGCTTCTGCTCTCTGCGTTCCTTGCCGGAACCACACGGCTGATTGGGTAGACTTGGAGAGAACACTGTGAAGGCGCGCGTACTCAAGGGCTGGCCGGCGCCAAGACTAGCTGTAATCCATGCAGTTTTGACCACAGTGATGTCAGGAAGCCCTCTACGCCGAAGCTCAAGCTGTGCCCTTGCTGTTGTATTGATATTGGCCACGATCAACCGAGCCATTTCTGGCTTCTCGACCGTATGACCGCCGTGCTTTTCGATTTTTTTTTTCCAATCGGAAAGCTCGTCGCTAGTTAGGTGAACAGCCAGGACATAGATCGGGCCTTGTTCTGAAAATAAAACCGGGAAATGCCGTGCAGGTCTGTACGGATCGGTCAATGATGACATTTACCAACCACAGGACCACTTTTAAAGCCCCTCCTACTGGAGCTCCAGAAGGGTGTCGGTTCTATCGATGGTCGGCCGCAGAATTCAGTTCAGGGGACACACAGCGCCGCTCCCCGACAAGACTTGTCTGCTCTGTAGCCAGTATTAATATCACGAAAACTCAAAAGCTACATGTTCAATATAACTCTCGATTTAAAATTAACTCTAATCTAACTCCCAAATAATTTACATATGTCCAAAACACCGGAACTATCTAAGAAAGTTTCGGCTGCTTCTATGTAGATGCGCCCCGAGAGCAAGGTTAAAGGCTATAGATCTCTGAGAAAATTGTTCTCCTTTCCACAATGTTGTGTTCCGCCTCGAACAATGTGGCGGCTGTCTTGGCGGTGTCAACGAAATCTTTGTAAGCGCGGGCATCTAGGTCGTCCCGAGCCCGGATGATATCTTCGACAAAGCGAACGGGTGCATCCGGGAAAGACTTTAGGAGTGCAGTATACTCTTCCGCAACACCTGCGCGATCGGATGCAACTAGAGCTAGGAAGGCCTCGACAGCGGCGAATTGCGCCTGGACATGTTCATCGTCAGTGAATTCACTGAAGAAGGGATAGAGAATGGCGACGTCGTTCTTGATCTGGTCTATCGCACGGGAGCTAAACTTGGCTCCTTTATTTTTACCAATAGCCGACAGATACTGAACAAGCGTTCCGTCAAGCAGCTCGTCGATATAGATTTGGTAAAGGTCAGGGTTGAGGTGGTGTCGCAATACGTTGTTGTACTCCTCAAATGTGTTCACCATCTCCTCCACTAGCTTGCTAGCAGGCTCTGCCATCATGCTGCCATCGGCGGTGGTGGTTGCTTTGGTAGCCGAATACCAAGCCTTCGTGAATAATGCTGAAAACACAGGCTGGAGATCGTATAAGACCATGCCAACTGTTTCCTGAACGCACGACTTTCCTGTAGCGATGAAACCGTCCATTGTTTCCTCTAAAACTCGGATCATCTCTTGCTGCAGCTCGCGATCCTTGTCTGAATGAATGAGTACCTCGGCGCTCACATTGACTTGCCGAGACGCTATGCCGTCGGTATAATCTGCGCCACGGACTTGGTCGTTGGCAAGGGCAATGATGTACTCCACCAAGCCACCTGGAACCTCTTCAGTACCAGAGTTCGAGCGTGCAATTTCGTCCCGAACAATCTTTAGCCACTGCTGCTGTCTGGAGACGAGCTGCTTCTTGCATTCGACAATGACCCCTCTTAACACACTGATACGATCAGAATCAATCGCGACGCTGACTTGTTGGTTGAGCATCTGGAATACGATAGGGGTACTCGAGAGACCATACATGCGATCCGGGTCTTCGTCGGGAGCCTGCTCGCGGTTGATAAATTCTTTGTACTCGGTCCGTCCAAGATTGCTCATCCATTCACCGATCTTACGGCATATAAGATCCATGTATTCATCAAGAATCTCGTTCTCTTTCCCGTCTAAGAGAGCCGGAGTCAGCAGCTCGGGAGACACTTTAAGCTCAGTGGTCATTGTATCATAATACTTCTGTGACCAACGAACGAGTCTGAGAAGCACGCCGGCTTCCACATCTTCCGTAGCGAGAGAATTTAGTAGGGAATACATTTCCGCGTGATAAGCTCTGACGAATCGATCGGGAATCTTCCATTTGGACGAAAAGCATTTCGAGAGCTCCGTCTTAGCCAACAAGAGATCACGAAAGACCCAGTAAAGGTTGTCCAAGAGCGACTCCGGGTCATCCGGATAGGCGGCTACACAGTTTTTAAATATGTCCTTTGCAGAAAGATTGATCGCCTCTGTGAGTTTTTCGTTATAGTTGCGTGATTTTGTACTGGACATTGGGTAGTTGTCGCCCGACCCGGTCGAAATATGAGTCGCAATTCTGCGGTGCGACGATACGGCTGTCTCCAATAGCTTGTTTTGTTCGTCCCGTCTCTCCTCGATTTCGATCACCTTAGCAAGCCGGACTATCAAGCTCGAGTTGCCCTCGCGCAGTATTTCAAGCAGCTCTTGCCCGATGTCCATCACTATGGCATCGAATTCCTCCAGCAAGTCATTGAGTCTCCCAAAATAGTTTGACAACGTTCGTACAGCATCCTCGCTCGACTCCTTCGCTTGGTTTAATGCGCGATCACGAAAGTCGTGGAGCTGGTACAGATGATAGTGAATTGCCAAAAAGTTTGGCATCGGATCGAACGTGTCTGGTTGTTAGTCGGAATAGACAGCACACATACTTCTGCCGTCCTGCTCCATAAGCTCTTCGATGTGCCGAATTTTATCCGGAAGGTCCTTCAGTTTCTGGATGATTTCGTCCACGGCACGGAAATTTCGGCGGACAGTCGAGATCTCGTGTCAGTAATGATAAGACCACGTCATACCTTGTGAATCTGCGAAAAGTTGGGGATCATGCTGTCTGCGTTTGCGCACTGTCTATCAATGGCCATTATTTGTTCTTTGAGTGATTCCATCAGGTCCTGGCTGTGCCGGAGATTACGTAGTCCATTCTTCAAGTCAGTAAATAGCCTGCGAGGACCTTACTGTGGTGATCTCCAGCTGTGACTGAACACCCGACTTAAGCTGAAGGTCAATGGCTGCCTTGTCTCGGGCTATTGACTCTCTGAGCGCTGGTATTTTCAGCAGGTCCTAAACTGATGTTAGCATCCACACGGGCAGGCAAGCGATAGCATTGGAAGTTCTCGGGCCAGTTTCACGTACGTCTGGGTATCGTAGTAGCTCGCCGAGCCTACATTCGTCAGCAGCCGTAGGGATCGATGAAAAGTGCGCTGCTTACCGACTCGTCGCTGAGTCCGCGAAATCCGCCATCTTGACGTCGCTCTGGCGCAGGCACCTGTCAACGAGCTTTTGTGAATGGTGCGTTTGCTCTCGCGCTCGTGCCACCGATTCTTCCTTCGCGACTATAACCTGATAACAGGTTGGTTGTGTTGTCGAGTGAGTAGGAAGTGACAAATGTTATACTTAAGCCCTACCTACTACCTAGCCCAGAGACCAAATCACGGTTGGGAAGTTAAAAAGAGCACGCGTGAGCGCGTTTACTTCCGACATACATGCTAGAGCCTCTGACACGACTGACACGATGGTAAGTCATTTAACAGGCCGAAGGTCTGCATCTTCGATACAGTAGCTACGAATATATGCGTATCTACGGCAGGATCCCTCCTTGGCACCAACTTTCTAACATTACAGAACATAAACAAGCGTGTTGGGAGCCAAGCAGAAGCACGCAAGCCCGGAAAGAAACGGCGAGTACAGGACTCCGATCAGGCTCAGAGTGCGAGTGGACGAGGACGGAAAGCTTTTAAAAACAGGCAACGAGAGAATGGGTCGACACCATCGGAAGAGCCGGTAGGCTCGCAAGAGAACAAGAACAGGGATTCAAACGCTGCGTCTGCTGGCAGACATAAGATAGAACCCGTGATACACAAGATCCGCAACTCGGTGATTCGCAGGGACTGGGTACTTCTCCCGGACAGTGCACAGCGTGAAATCATCGAGATGGCACGCGTGGTGTCGTTCCCAGTGCTGAACTCGATTGCCAACGAGAAAAAGAAACAGGAGTCGCTGGAGGTGATTGAAGGCGTACTCGGCAAGATAGCTCGACGCCTGAAAAAGGTACCGGTGCCGCCGAACTCCAAGGGACGGAACTTTGAGTACGAGTCAATTGTGGCATCAAATGCGGACCTCGAGAGCCAACTGATCCCAGATATGGCCCAAATATCTGTTCTTGAGAGCGAAATAGCTGCAGAGACAGCCAAGCTTGAGGAGGAGCAGGAGTACCTCCAAACGATCACAAAGAACGCGCGGTCGCAGGCGTCGATGCGGAAAGCTCAACAGAAAAAGCTGGCGAGCTCGCTAGTGGAAAGCACCGATGGCACGGAGGAGGACAGCGCAGAGGCCATAAATTTGGCCAGCTCCAACACGGAAGTTCTGGGTCACAACGACGAAATTGACGGGCTCACGCGCCGACTTAATTTACACGTAAACAGCATCAAGTCCAACTTTCAGGACTTTGAAGACATCCTCGCAGAGATGAAGAATGTTGAGGTGCTTTTAAAAGAAATTGTATGAACATATAGTAAAAATACACTATTGTGATCATTGTTCGGCCGCTCGCCAAGCCGTCGTACCAAGTAGTCAACGGTCTAATCTCCGATGCAAATGAGCCTGTCTGAAACTCCCGGCAGACTGAGCGAGCATGTCATGACTACACAAAAAACATAATGTACACCGCTTTTGGCCGCACGAGGCTGTACGTCTAGAAGCCACGTCCACGACCACGGCCGCCACGTCCGCCGCGACCTCCACGGCCACCGCGCCCGCCCAAGGCGCCACCGCGCCCGCCGCGCGAGCCGGGCTCGCCTCTCTTCTTGTTCTTCGGCTTAGGACCGTCGTCAACCAGCAGAGTGTCCAGCGGAAGCGAGTCGGGCAGGATAAAATGTCTAATGCTGTTTCCACGAAGATTGATATAGTCCAGAGAAATCGGGTCGCGGCCCTTCACTGTCATCTTGACCGTCTTGAGCGTGGTGTTCATGGTCGGGGACACCGAGGTGACCGTTCCAGAGACGATAGTACCTGAAGTCAGTACAGGCGACGAGGGTATACCTACCATTCTTGAGCTCGATCTGCACCGTCTCCGAGTTGAGCTTCATCAAAAACCTGCAACGCTGTCAGCCTATCTACACGCAATTGAATCGGATGCTGTCTGGCGACAGATCGGATCATCAGACCAGAAGACGCGCACTATCCATCCGACATACCTCACCAATTTCATCTTTCCGGGTGCAGCTTAAGCGTAGATTGAAACCTCTTTACTGTGGTAACGCCTCTTTCTGGACCTACACGCGATGATTGACACGAAGGATCGTGGTCGATTGTAAGATGTTATTGCGAACGTTTTGAAGAGAAGAGAATTTTAGTCTAACCCGGGTAATACACAGGCGGCTCTTGTGTTACCCGGCGAATGCTTTCCGCGCGCTACAGAATCTTGATTAACGTTATTAACTTCAGTCGCATTACGTAAAATACATTGTACAGTGTTCTATGCAGCGGGTATCCAGAACATGGCACCAAGCCAGATATCAGTTCAAATGTATGTCGATGGACGCAAAAGCCTCTGGTTGCTGGACAGTGATCAAACCTTCCGTTGCTAGGACTAGGGTATGGAAAAGGTCATGGGCCGCGGTATTTCGGGTATGCTCGCTGGGCGGTACCACTTCGTCGAAGCGTATTTGTTCGGGCTCGCCGACGGAAAGGGATTTCTGGACCAGGTCGCTGAAGTCAGCAGATATTGGGTTTTACCTACTTGTAAAACTGGAACGTGTCCGGTCCAACTTCTCGTAGTCTAGCGGATATTGTTTCTTGGCCCAAGGTGCCGGTGCGAAACGGCGAATCACTGACGTCGCCCAGATCGAACCCGGCTTCCAGATCCGGCGGCGAGACATCTAGGTCGAGGTCTTCCTCATCGAATGTCACCAGTTTTTCGCCGGTAGGAGTGACTGTCATTCGAATCCTGCGTCTAGTTGGATGTGTGGGAGTGTCCATATAAGATGGATGACCAGTTGAGGACGGAGGACCAAGACTAGGTGCACGAGATCCTGCCCGGGAGCCGACTCTTGATCCTGCAAGTGAGCTCACGATGTCACCAGAGCGACTCCACGGCCGCAACGTGGACGAATGGCCAGTGTGTAGCTCTTGATCTGACGACATGCGTCGCGCCAGCTCTATTTCCTGGGGTCAGAGAGATCGCTGTAGCCACATACGTCTAGGTCTTCGCCGGAGTAGTCACCAGTGGGAAGTTCTCCTGCCAGGGTGCGGGCGGTCTCGATGTCGTTCAAGTCTAAATTCTCGTTGGGGGGCCGTGCCGGAGAGCTTGCAAGCGCTCCTGCAAGTCGCGATTCTCGAAGAGAGAGCACGACTGGCATCAAAGTCCGACGGAGGTCCGACTCGAGCTCGCCGAGGTATACATAGCGCTCTGCGGCGGACGTGCGGGCGACATAGAGATCGGCCCGTGCGTTGCGCGCACTGACTGCTGCCGCCATGTTGTCGAGATAGTTGTCTCGATCGTCTTTGATCGCGTCGATCGATAGCTGCGTGTCTGGGTCGACTTTAGCAGCACGAGGCGCACGTTTGCGTGGACTGTGCTCGTCCGAAATATCGTCTTGTGCCGGCCGTTTGTGTGGGGGCGATGAGTTCAGACCGTGTACTGCGTTTGGCAGATAGAACTCGTCGTTGTCCTGGTTGAAAAAAAAGTCGTCCGGGTTTCCGACGGGCAAAAACTGACGCTGGCCTTCTTGATGCTCCAGTCCGACTTGTTCCTCGAAATCTGAGGGATTGAGAGCTTGGTAAATGCGAGCCTGGTCGTGAGACAACCCCAGAGTTCCCTCGGCACCGAGGCCGTCGTTCGAAAGCAGTAACCCCGAAGAGTTGCGAGGGAGCTCAACAATATCTCCCCGTTCACCAAACTCGAAATCTACTTCGCCCGCATCTTCGTTGAGATCGAGTCCAAGTGAAAAAGATCCCGAGACGTCCGGAACTACGTCCAACAGCAGAGACCGGTCCGATTCCGAGAGCTCTGAGCTAAACCCGGACAGATTGAGCTCGTTCGAGCTATAACCATTGTCGGAAGAGACGACAGCGGGACCGATAAGAACTGGTAGAGGCGGCAGCAGGCCAAAGTCGATCGAGAACGACGGATCTTCGCCCAGGACCAGACCTTCGGATCGTCGATTCGGGGGGGCAATATTTATGTCGTTTGTAGCAGCGTACAGGTCTCGCTTGAGACGATTATAGGCTTGGTACACATCGGCTGAAGTCAGCGTGGCCCGAACGACCAGATTGCTTACAAAATAGAAAGTTGAATTGCTGGTTGTAGACGCTGATTACACCGTACAGCAGGTTCGAGCTGAGTCGCAGGGCAAGAGGCTGAGGCGGATGGACTATCAAATCGCATGCTCGTGGAATCGAGACCGACAGGATGTCCTTCTTTTGAACCCGTCGAAGTCCGGACTTTGACCCGAGCGTAGCGACGAGCCAGACCGTACCCAGCCCGGTCGTCCGGTTTGAGAGTATGTCGGGCGAGTAGAACATGGCTACCGACAAAGCCGTCGCTACGTTGGCCTTTATAGATCGCCATCTGTCCAGAGCACGCAGACACGCGTGTGTCTGTACTACGACGCTGCTACAGTGAGCCGCGACTACTACTTCGAGAGCGTGTGGACGCGAAGAGGCGAACAAAACAAACACATCACGTGACAGCGCGCTCTCACGAAGTGTCGGGGGCCGCGGCCGAGCGGTCCAGCTGAGCGACTAAGAGCCCCTCTCGCAAGTCCCCGCTCCCGAAATGACAACAAGACCAGCGCATGATGCGGCCAGACTCAAGGAAAATGACGGGACCGACCAAATGTCATACACAGCCGGGGCCTGTTCACCAGGCGTCTTGGACTCGCAGTGATCGGCACAATCGGATTAACCGAAGGGCTTCGATTTAGCATAACTGCCACAGCACACTCGAGCGATGAGTGCTGCATGTAAACTATGCACGTAGCGCCTTCGCAACGATGCCAAACATGTGGGTAACACATGTTCCTGGCCGGCACATCTCAACGGTCACGGCTGCATATGGACGCACGGCTTGCGCCGTCTACTTTCGCCAGTCTCAGCCTAGAGCTCCACCTATGCTACTTCCTTGATAGTCATTGTCCTTCCACCGGCGCTTGTAAGGGCAGTTGTGCTGCCACGGCTCGTAACAATGTTCAGTGCCAAGGTCAGCGCTAAAACTCTGCATTGCTGCAGCTTCCATTGGCCCACACAAGCCCCTTCCGGTTACCGGAAATGACGATCAGACCCAGCGTAAACCGCGTCCGCAGGTAACAGACGCGATAGGGCACGATGCGGCGAGGCGACGGCCCCGGACTACTATGTGGGCCGCGTAGGAGGGTGGGCACATGCTAGCGCACGGGCGTATGCGGCGAAGTCCGCTGCCGGCGGCGATCTGGTTCGCAGGTGTGTCATAGCGAGCTGAGCGGGTAGTGCGGGCCGGCTTTGCCACTCTGCAGCCACAGCACCTGACAGTGGCCCGTAGACGCCGGCGGCGCGGTCGCGGCACAGCCCCGCAGAGTAGCCTGCGCCCCGCGCGGGCGGGTAGATGACGACGCTGACGTCGGGCGGCGTGGCCGCAAGTCAGGTGATCGCGGCTTGTATGCATGCTGCGCCGCACCCAATGCGGCGCAGATCCCTAATCCCTAATTATTCATGTGACCTGGCGGCCTAAAGGCTTTTTATATTAATAGCAGCCGAAGACATCCAGCCACCACATTCTCCATCAGTTCTCGTGGACCACGGCGGCCGCAACTTGGATCAACGCAATCAGGAACGAGCGGACGGACAACACCGCAACCACCGGGTGTGCACAGAAAACTACCGATTGATCAGCCAAGATGCCGAGCAACAACACGCCGTACGACTACGTGCCCTACGACTCGCCGACACAGCCGGCTGAGGGCGGCTCGAGCCAGAGCGCGGCGATTCATGAGGTAAGAGGCTGTCTCGCGCACGCTGACGGCAGCAAATCAAAACCACTGTCGACCTGATGCGCGACAACATCAACATTGTCGCGGAGCGGTAAGTCATAGCGGTGCCATCGCTGACGGCAGGGGTGGACGCATCACGGACCTGCGCGACAAGACCGATAACCTCGTGGTGTCGGCCCAGGGCTTCCGGCGCGGCGCCAACCGCACGCGCAAGGCCATGTGGTGGAAGGACATGAAGATGCGGATGTGTCTTATTGGGTACGTATTATAACCGGGCTCTACTGACGCCCAGCGGCGTTGTCGTCCTGCTACTGGTGATCATCATTCCGATCGTCGTCCATTTCACTTAGCCGAGCGGCGGCAGCGGCCGACGACCCGACCGGCGATAGATTGTTGTAACATGAGTATGATGAAATTTTGTGCGGCAGGCGTTGTTTGTATTGTATATGTCTCCAGCCGGAGCACGCTTAATAAAGGTGCTGGCCAAATTGTGTCTACGGGTGAGGACGTGGATGCGGGTCCTGGCCGTGCTGCTTGCATGCGCGCGCTCTACGTGCCCGATCGCCACCGGAGCGTGTCGGTGAGCCGGTACTCTAATCCGCATGACCGTCTTGTCGGACGCCCCGCTGCGGGTCGGACGTTGGCGGCTGTCGGAACACGCGTAACGCTCGGTTTCGCCGTCGTTGCGGGCGTGGCGCCTTCCGCGCGCACGTCCGAGTACCGCCGGGCCTGGCCCACCCCCAGCCGAGCTGCCGCCGCACCGTTTATGCCGCCGTAGCCCATTGCTGCGACGGCTAGCATCCGCATCGACCGCGTAGACGCGCCGCGCGATCCGATCCCGCGCGATCTGGGTCAGCCAGCATCCTGGTCCGGACGCTGGCCGCCAACGATTGTTGCCGTCGGTTCGGCCGTTACCGGTCAATCACCATCGCGTCCATCTGGTGTGGTGACTAGTCTCTCCACCACGTTTGGTGACCTCTAAATTTTGCAGCCTACAAGTTTTTTTTAACCAGACTACCGTGGTATACCGAGCACCAGCAAGTTTTATATACTTACAGCAGGTAATCACCTTCCGTGCTCAAATTGGTCGTGATCCGGTCAATTATCCGCTCTTTGGCATATTCTATGGGAACTCATCGCGGCCAGTGTCTTCAGTTATGAATTATTGGCCTGTTGTCTGTATATAGCGTCATCTTATAGCGATAATGAGCGAGGAAACTGCGGTGGCTGCCCTCTCCAACATGTACTCCGGCTTCTCGGGGTCGGGGACGGGCGACCGCGATGGGTCTGGAAGCGGAGACCAGTACCCTGCGGACGAAGGTGCGGCGCGCGGCCGCGGTCGGACGGGCAATCTCGAGGCCGACTCGGACGACGAAGACGATCACATGGACGAAGACAGTCCGGCGGGTTATGGGACCGGCACAGTCAGAGGTGGCCAGCAGGTCGTCACTGACGGTCGCGGCCACACGGCACGCACTGGGGACTCGGACGACTCTGATAACTCTGGCGACAACCTGTCGGACAACGTGGATGACGACGACGACGACGAGGATGACGACGACGATGCCATGAGCACCGAGTATAACGAGGGAGCTGATGACGATGACGATGATGATGATGTCGACAGTCAGGAGACCGAGGAGGAGGACATCCGGCCCATAAAGTCCAGGGCCGGTAGCTCACCATCGTCTCGCCGCGCGGGCTCATCGAAACGACAGTCGCCAGAGTCATCTGGAGGCAAGAAGCTCAAGAAGAAGGAGGTTGAGTTTTTTGATCCAGAGCTCTACGGTCTACGGCGCAGTGTAAGAATTTTTTACTGGCTTGGTCTGTTGGTCTGGCGACCGTTTCGCCGTTGCCACCACAGATGTCTTGATTCTCGATGCTAACTGCACAGGGCCGCGCTCACGCCGCTCCCGAACGTTTTGTTGAGCTTGAGGGAAGTGATGAAAGCGACACGCCGCGGCGTAAAGGTCGCCGGGGTCGCGGCAAGGCCAAAGGCCAAGGTAAGCGCGATTTGGATGATCCCTCCTGACAGTCCAGCCGCACGCCAGTCAATTGACGACGAGGACGATGACGACGAGTCCTCCGAGAGCGACGAGTACGGCGCTGTCCGCCGGACGAAGAAAAAGCGCCGGAAGCTCACCAAGTCTGCTCACGCTGTCAAGCTGCCGTCTGCCGAAATACGGTTCTCGACCCGTAATAACAAGGTCATGAACTACAACGAGGATGAGGACGAGCAGGAATTCGTGGTGTCGGACGAGGAGGGAGACTACAGCGGCAGTGGGGCCAAGGGCTACTTGGAGTCGTACGAAGAAGTCGAAGGTACGTGCTGTTCGCGGGCGGTCTGACCGGTTTAGAAGGCAAAGCTGTAGACATGATCCTGGACCACAGAAAGCGCGATGGAGGTACGTTCACGAGGTAAAGTGCCGAGCAGTACTGACTGTCGTAGTCGAAGGTCACGCCGACCCTTACACTGACCTGCAATACCTGGTAAGCCGGTCCACGACGCCGTATGTCGATTTGAGCTAACTGTCTCCAGGTCAAATGGCAGCAGCTCTCTCATCTGCATAACACGTGGGAGGACTACGCCGACGTCAACGGCCTGAAAGGTTACAAGCGTTTGGACAACTACATTCGCCAGAGCGTGATTCTGGACGAGCAGATCAGGAACGATCCGTCGACGACCCAGGAAGACATTGAATCAATGGACATCGACCGCGAGCGCCATCGCGAGAACTATGAAGAGTATAAGCAGGTCGACCGCGTGGTGTCGTCTCAGCGCGTGAAGGTCGATGGTGTCAGCAAGATGCAGTATCTTGTCAAGTGTAAGTGAAGATGGAACACAGCGGACTAACTTTCAGGGAAGCGGCTGTACTACGATTCGTGTACGTGGGAGGACGCCGAAGTGATTGCCCAGATTGCCAAGCGTCCTGTTACGCAGTTCCTCAACCGGTCGAACTCGAAGCTGTCGCCGATTCACAGCGTCCACTATGGTGCGCGACGACCGCGCTTCGAGAAGCTCACTGAGCAGCCGTCGTTTGTCAAGAATGGCGAGCTTCGAGACTTCCAGCTGACCGGTCTCAATTGGATGGCTTTCCTGTGGTCTCGCAATGAGAACGGCATTTTGGCTGACGAGATGGGTCTTGGCAAGACTGTTCAGACGGTTGCTTTCCTGTCATGGCTGATATACGCGCGCAAGCAGCACGGACCGTTCATCGTCGTCGTGCCGCTGTCGACGGTGCCGGCGTGGCAGGAGACTCTCGATCTCTGGGCCCCGGATCTAAACTACATTGTCTACCTCGGCAACACCCAGGCCAGAAAGATGATGCGGGACTACGAGTTCTACATCGAGGGCAAACAGCGCAAGCCCAAATTCAATATTCTCCTGACGACGTATGAGTACATTTTGAAGGACCGTGCCGATCTTGGCGCCATCAAATGGCAGTTTCTTGCTGTCGACGAGGCCCACCGTTTGAAGAACGCTACTTCTGCCCTATACGAGTCTCTTCAGGAGTTCAAGGTGGAGAACCGACTGCTGATCACGGGAACTCCTCTTCAGAACAACATCCGGGAGCTGGCTGCGTTGGTCGATTTCCTGATGCCTGGAAAGTTGCATATCGATATTGAGATCGACTTCGAGACCCCTGGAGCAAAGCAAGAAGAGTACATCCGGGATCTCCATGAAAGACTGAAGCCATTCATTCTTCGCCGGCTCAAAAAGGATGTCGAGAAATCGCTCCCTTCGAAATCTGAGCGTATCTTGCGTGTGGAGCTTTCGGACATGCAGACCGAGTACTACAAGAACATCATATCGCGTAACTACGCGGCGCTGAACGCAGGAGCATCGGGCGGATCGCAGATGAGCTTGCTGAATATCATGATCGAGCTTAAAAAAGCGAGCAATCATCCATATCTGTTTCCAAATGCCGAGAACCAATTTCTAGACTCTGCAAACGGCGAAAGTGACCGGAACATGATTTTCCGCGGGATGATAATGAACAGCGGAAAGATGGTAAGCACTGCCCTAGCTCAGAAATGCTGACAGCCAGGTTCTTCTGGACAAGCTGCTGGGTCGCCTGCGCAAGGACGGACATCGAGTGTTGATATTTAGTCAGATGGTCAAGATGCTCGACATCATCGGTGACTATCTGACGCACCGCGGTCTTGCGTTCCAGCGTCTCGACGGCACTATTCCCGCGGCCACGCGTCGGATAGCCATCGACCACTTCAACGCACCCGGAAGTCCTGATTTCGTGTTCCTGCTTAGTACACGTGCTGGCGGTTTGGGTATCAATCTGATGACTGCCGACACGGTCATCATCTTCGATTCGGACTGGAACCCGCAGGCGGACTTGCAGGCCATGGCACGTGCGCACCGTATCGGACAGAAGTCGCACGTCATGGTCTACCGGTTCGTGTCCAAGGACACAGTGGAGGAGGAGGTGCTCGAGCGGGCTCGTCGGAAGATGATTCTCGAGTACGCTATTATTTCTCTGGGTGTCACAGACACCAGCAGCGCCTCCAAGCGCACGGAGCCTACGAGCAAAGAGCTGAGCGCGATCCTGAAGGTAACTCGACCGCGAGCACATGGGGTAGTCATAGACTGACAGAATAGTTCGGAGCCGGCAACATGTTCAAGGCGCACGAAAACCAGAAGAAGCTGGAGAACATGAACTTGGACGACGTTCTTGAGCATGCCGAAGACCATAACACAACCCCAGACCTTGGCGAGTCGCATCTTGGCGGCGAGGAGTTCCTCAAGCAGTTTGAGGTGACAGACTACAAGGCGGACGTGAGTTGGGACGACATCATCCCGGCGGAGGACTTGCGCAAGATCAAGGAGGAAGAGCGCAAGAAGGAAGAGGAGGACTTCCTACGGGAGCAGATCGAGATGAACAGCCGGCGTAAGACAACAAGTGCCCCGGCGAGTGCTGCCGCTGACGAGCCCGACGAAGCTGGTCGCGACAAGCGCCGGCGGGAGCGGTCCATGAAGCGGAAGCAGGAGGCCGTGGCCAACATCAGCAGCAAGGCACTTTCGGAGAAGGAGATCCGGACAGTGTACAAGTTCATCCTAAGATACGGCGACCTGCGCGAGGCGTGGGACCGGGCGACCATGGACGGATCGTTCTCGAACAAGGACCCAGAGCGGATCTGGCAGGTGTACGACGAGATGGTCGAGATCTCGCGGGAGGCGATTCGCAAGGAGGAGCAGCGGCGGTCCGAGCAGGCGGCGGCAGCGGCCCAGAACCCGGAGTTGGCCAAGAAGAAGGAGCGCAAGGCGATATTGTTTGAGTACAAGGGCATCAAGAACCTGAATGCGGAGCTCATTGTGCAGCGGCCGCAGGACTTGAAGGTGCTGAACGACGCCATCCCAGAGGACGACCCGTACTCGTTCCGGATCGGGTTCCACGTGAAGGCCGTGCACGGGTGGAACTGTTCGTGGGACGTTGAGCAGGATAACATGCTGCTCATCGGCGTGCGCAAGTACGGCTACGGCTCGTGGACGTACATTCGCGACGACCCGACGCTGAATCTGGGGGACAAGTTCTTTCTGGAGGAGCATCGCGCGGAAAAGAAGGAGGAGCGCAGTAAGGAGGAGAAGCCGGTGCCGAAGGTTCCAGGGGCGGTTCACCTGGGCCGGCGTGTGGAGTATCTGATCGGAGTCATGCGCGAACAGGACGGACGATCTCCGCCGAGCGACGCGCGCGACAACCGGCGGCGCAAGAAGCCCCCGGTGACCAAGGCTCTGAAGGCCAAGTCGAACTCGGCGTCGCCGGCGCCGCGGCCGCCGCCACCGGTCAAGTCCGAGTCGCCAGTGGTAGCGCGCGCGGACGAGGCCGAGGCCGAGCGGCCAAAGCCCAAGGCGGCACGTGCGGCGCCCAAGAAGAAACGCGCGGAACGTCCGGCGGAGAAGGCTGAGAAGGCCGAGCCCACGGAGCGGCTGGCGTCTAAGACGCCGGACGCAGGCGACATGAGCGACTACTCGAGCATGGACGAGGCGACGTGCAAGAACTCGATGCATCCCGTGCGGCACTCGCTGCGTCGGCTGAGACAGGGCGGTGCCGGTCTCGACCGCCAGGAGTGGGCGATGATCCTCAAGCGCGAGCTCAAGACCGTCGGAGACTACATTCAAACCGTGGTCGCTGCGGCCCCCGCAGACGAGCGTTCACGGCTGTCGCGCCATCTGTGGTACTTCGCCAGATACTTCTGGCCAGCGCGGGTGTCGTCGCGCAAGATAGCCGACATGTACGCCAAGCTCAAGCAATCTCAGCAGAGCGCGTAGACCCGAAGACTGCATTATCGGATCTCATTGGTTATACTAGATGTAAACTCACCAGCATGTTAAACATATGTATTTTAGTTCGGATTTGGATCATGTTTGCTTTCTTTGCTCTAAGTCTGCGATGGTACTCCATCTTGTATAATTAATCTGTCTTGTCTGAGCCATGGAGCGGTGGGCGTAGGGCGGTATGCGGGCGCGGGTGCGGTGCCCAAAGAGGAAGGTGGCTAGCGATAAGCTTCTTTCTGGTGCCAGGTACCTGGGCTTTGGCAGACCACATCGGGCTAGCGCGTGCCAAGTTGCCGAGGCCGGCGGCTGATCCAGCAGAGCGGGTAGCGCGGCCGACAGGATCAGGGGCCTGGCTGCTTGCCAGCTGCGCAGCGCCATGCTTACGAGCCGTACTCAGCTGGTAGGCCGGTCTGGTCCGGCTGTGTGACAGGCAGGTTGCGGTGGGGCGTACATACGTTCTGGATGCGGTCTGGACGGGTTCAGCCTGCCCGCAGCCGCGGGCGATGCGGCTGCGCACTGTGCGGTAGCGGCCGGCGGCTAATAATGAATCGGAGAGAAGTGTCAAGGACGTGGCATGCACGCTCAAGCAGCGGCCCGCCGGGCGTTTAGGCGCAGGACGAGTCTGAGCCAGACGGCGTCCATTGCCACATCCACCCGGATCGTATAAGTCTATGGATGGCCTACTGCAGACAATGCTACCTGTTCGACCGTGGGCGCAGTGTATACGCGCGAGACAGGGGAACATCTGGGCGACTTACGACAGCGGAGCATGCGCTCGTATTAAGTGGTGCGCGGACTCGGTGAATGTACATTAATGAGATCGGCCGGCGGTGCCGGCAGAGAGTCTATATTCGCCCCGGCGAACCCATGAACTGACGTTGTAGCGGATCTCCAGGAGCATCTTGGTAGCCTCTATGCGGCCGTTGACTGTGCGAAGGTTAATGTAGCCAGTGTTGATAGGTGTGCAGTTGAACAAGGCCGGCAGAGTGTTGTCGACGCGGTAGAATCGGATCTGATGGCCAATGACGACGGCGCCAAAGAGACGCGGCGACGAGGCGCGTACGTGGTGGAGAAACGGGCCCGAAATTGCCTCGTCCCAGCCGGTCTGGGTGTCGTAGGCGAACGGGCGGCAGACGACGAGGATGGCGGGATAGCGGCTGCGGGAGGAATGACGGCGCAGCTCAAAGACGACGCAGTCGGGAAAGGGCCCCTCGTGTGCCGCGAGACGCCTGTAGCGGAAGCTGTGCGGGACGTCGAAGAAGGGACCGAAGCAGGCCTTGCACAGCCGGACGACGGTGTCGACGGAGCTGGTGAAGGTGACCGCGGAGAGCTGGCCGATGAAGTAGTCGTTGTCGAGCGGAGAGCCGGGCATGCTAAGGGCGCGCACAGAGGACGAGCTAGAGCTGGACAGAGGCAGGCAGCAGGGTGGTGCGCAGGCAAGACATAGGGCGCAGAGCGGTGCCGAACACGGACACACGGGATGTGCGGGCGGAGCAGGCAGACGGCTGATCTGGGGGCCGGGCGCCGGAGGGTCGGACGGGGCGGTATTTAACAGCAGCGGAGCAAGCAGGACGACCAGCAGAACGACCGAGACGAAGGCGGTGGAGGTGTAGAGCCACCCGCCAGGCTGGAACGAGCGCGTGAGCAAGACGTCGATTGCACCCGCCGGCTTATCGGCGCCGAACATTGCGGGCTGCGTTGGCTGGCCGGGCTAGATGTAGACGAGACACGTCGTGGCGGTGAGGGCCTGCTGCGCCGGCCTGGACCGAGAGGCCGCGACGCAGTGAGCTGGACGGCGGCGAAGTGCGCCGTGCCCTGTTAAGCGCCGAGGCGGGCGAGCCCAGTCCAGCAGTGACGTACCTCGTGGGCTAGGCCGGAGACGGGATAGCCTGATGAGATCTGTCAGTAGCGCTGCCGGAGACGGCTAGACGCCTGCCAACACTGTTCGCGGTCGCGGGCGCCGCGCGCGAGGACAGCGCCGGGTGAGGCGACAGCGGCGGCCGGCTGGCAGCAGCGGCGGCCGGGCGGCTGGTGGCGGAGCGACCGCTGTGGCCGCGCGGCTTGCGGCCGAGCAGGCGGATCGCCTGCGGCGCGTAGCGCTGAGCGCTGGGTGGCGTCACGTGACTACGCGCCGGTGAGCTGCAGTGCATATAGCCGCACGGGCCTCGGCCGTTGCGGGCGGAGCCCGGCATTGCTCCCGGGACCCGCGCGGACGGCTGGGACGCCGCAGGAGCAGCCTAGCGGCGCCGCGAGTCAACGCCACGGCGCGGCATGTGCGCTATACGTGCCGCCATCGCGCCGGCGTCGCGGGTCGGGCGGGCCGGGTAACTGCATCACATGACCGACAGTAAATCACGTGACCCCGGCTCGCCCGACGGCCCACTTCTGGGACCAATCGACGGCGGCGCATTGTCAGCGACGCCGCGCACTAGCGGCCGCAGATAGCGCGGACCCACCGCCTGCCCGCGATGGCAGCCTCGCGGCCCGCCCAGCGGCCGCGGGCGTCGCGGCGTGGGCGTGGGCGTGGGCGTGGGCGGGTTAGGGCGCAAACAAGGAGCCGTCACGCGCGGATCGGCGTCAGGAGGTGCCAGGGGGGCAGTGGTGTGGCTCGGCGCGACCAATGGGCGCGCCAGGGGCTCATCCCAGCGCAGTGGTCAGTGGTGCGCCAGTGGTGTGGCCAGTGGTGTGGCCAGTGGTGTGGCCAGTGGCCCCCTGGCGGCACACTTTGCCTGCGCGGCTGGACCTGCGCACGGGGGCGCGCACGGCCACCTCTGCCGGCGTAGGCCGAGCGGCCGCGCCGCAGCGGCAGCCAGCGGCAGCCAGCGCGCCGGCAGCGGCGCCGCCGCAGCGGGAGGCCCGTGGCGTCGGCGCAGCCGCGAACAGCCGTGCTCGCAGATCGGGCGTGGGTGCACCGACGTAGCGGGGCGGCGTGCGGCGTGCGGCGGGGCGGCGTAGTGCCCAAATGTCTTCGTTGTCGCCTCCATCACCACCCACCACCCCTCGACCCCCCTGGTCGCGTCCATCGGTCAGCCCTTTTGCCTGCGTCGCGCAGGCTCTGTACCGTGGCCTCGCTGGATCCGTGGTCCGCCGCGCGCGCGTCGGCGCCGCGCGGGGACCGGGCGGACCCTGCCCGCAGCTCGCGGCCGCTGCTTGACCACTCGCCGCTGCCGTCGGAACCGTGCCGGCGGCCGCGGCACCGCCGCACGGCGCTCGTGCTGGCGGCGGTGCTGCTGGCAGTGCTGTCGGTGTGCGCGCGGTCGGCGCCGCTGGCGCTGCGCGCGCCGCTGACGACGGTGCTGCCGTTTGGCCGGCGGCCGGCGGCCGGCCACATCGAGGCGCTGCTGGCCGACCTGCAGCCGGGGCCGGCCGTGGCGCGGCGGCGGTCGGCGTGCTCGCTGGGCGACGACTTCATGTCGTGCCGGCAGGACGCCGACGCCGACGACGCCGGGCCGGCCGCCGAGACGGCCGTGGCGCTGTGCGCGCTGACCTGCGTGCCGCACTCGGTAAGTGGCCGCCAGACGAGACTGACGCCAGACCTGCCACCGGCTGGGCCTGTGCGCGCCCGCGGGCGGCCTGCCGCCGGACGAGCCGGCGGGCCTGTGGGCGTACAAGCCGCCGCTGAACCACCTGCCGGAGCCGCCGCCGAGCGCGGACATTCTGTCGCTGCTGGCGGCCAAGACGTCGATGATTCGCGCGCTGGCCAAGAGCATCTACCGGTTCAACTCGTCCGTGGCGGACGCACCGCCGGCCGAGCCGGCGACGGCGACGCTGTCGGCCGAGAGCATGTCGACGTTTGTGATTGTGACGCCGGCGGCGCGGGCGCGGCGGTGGCGGCCGGAGGTGCCGCAGCCGGAGACGGCCGCGGAGGAGCCGCCGGCCGGCGCGGGCGCCGGCGCGGCGGTGGACGCGCCGGCGGACGCGGCGCCGGTCGCGGCCGGCGCCGAGCCCGCGCCCGAACCCGCGCCCGAGCCCGTGCCGGACGTTTCGCTGCCGTCCGAGTCGCTTCCCCTTCTACGCATCTCGCACGAGTCGTGGCAGCGCCGCCGCCGGTGGCAGTCAGACGCGCCGCCGTCGTCGTCGCTGGCGCTCATGGTCGCGCTGCTCTGCTTCGTCGCCATGAGACTCTAAAAGTAGAATTTTGGCCTGTTGTATATTCGTTTGGGTTGTTGGCTTGGAGTTTTGTATGAGCATGCGGTGCATGCCCAGAAGCATGTCTAATGAGATACGATCGGAACCTCGACCTGGCCGGCGCGGTGCCGCCAGTACGCGGCCCGCAGCGGGTCCAGCGTGGTCGCGAGCAGCTCGTAGGCCGCGCGTGCCCGCGCCGGCGCGCCGGCCTCGGCCAGCTCGGCCACGATCTCGAGCGCGTGGACGGACCGGACCGCGTCCGGGCCGGCCTCGAGCGGCGCCAGCTCGGCCGCCAGCGCGGCCACGTCCGCCAGCGGCCGGCCGGCAGCCGCCAGCACGCCGCGCACGTAGGCCCACGCGGCCTCGTTGTCGGGCTCGGCCCGGAGCCGCGCCTGCGCGTATGCGACCTCGGCCGCGGCCAGATCGGCGTCCGTGCCGCCGCCCACCAGCCCGAACCGGTAGTTCCACGCCGAGTTGTTGAGCACGTCGTGGTCGAGCTGCCGGTCGACGTACGCCAGCTCGCGCGCCAGCAGGCCGTCCACGGACCCGGCCGAGCGCTGGAAGAGCCAGCGCCGGTACGCCCACACGTGGTAGTTCTTGGTGTCGTCCATCAGCAGCTCGTCCAGCTCGTCCAGCTCGGCGGCCACGGCCGCGCCGGCCGCCGCGGCGCCGGCCGCCGCCAGGTAGGCCTCCAGCGCGTGCTGGCGGTAGTTCCAGACCTGGTAGTTCTTGGGCGACCGCGCCGCCCGCGCGGCCACCCACTGGAGCTCGGCCGCCAGCGCCGCGCCGCGCTCGGCCGCCGGCCGGGCCGCCGCCAGCGCCGCGGCCACGTCTGCCCGGAACGCCCACGCCGTGTAGTGGGCCGGATTGAGGGCGATCACGGCCTCGCAGACGTCCGCGGCGCGGACGCTCAGCTCGCCGGCGGCCATCATGGCGCGCAGCAGCGCCGTCGCGTCCACGTACTCGGGCGCGTACGCGATCGGCGCCAGCGGCGCGGGCCCGTCGTTCTGCGCGATCGGCGTCACGTCCGACCAGTCGTGGGCCTTGTATTTGGTCTTGGAGGACGCCATGGTGCAAGGGGAAAACGGCGGGGATTTTTCTGCCAACTATACAACGCTCCAGGTACGTTTGGCCGCGACGCCCGGCCACGCCGGCGGCCGCGGCGCCGGGCCGGCGGCCGCGGGCCTGGGCGGCCGCGGGCACGATCGATTGGGTGGCCGGGCGGCCGCGCCGCGCAGTGCTGACCGCAGATGGACCGCAAACTGCCCGAGTCGCGATTCGACCTTTCGACCTACTGGGGCCGCGTGCGGCACGCCGCGGACGTGTCGGACCCCCGCATGCTCCTGGTGACGTCGCAGGACGTGTCGACGGCCAAGCAGATCGTGGCGCAGTACCGCAAGGGCGAGCGCGAGGCGTCGCCGGAGCTGTGGCGGGCCAAGAAGGTGCTGGACTCGACCATCCACCCCGACACGGGCGAGCCGGTGCTGCTGCCGTTCCGGATGTCGTCGTACGTGCTGTCGAACCTGGTGGTGACGGTGGGCATGCTCACGCCCGGGCTGGGCACGGCCGGGACGCTGTTCTGGCAGGTGGCCAACCAGTCGCTGAACGTGGCGGTGAACACGGCCAACGCCAACAAGTCGCACCCGCTGTCGACGACGCAGCTGGCGACGTCGTACGCGCTGGCGGTGTCGGCGTCGTGCTCGGTGGCGCTGGGGCTGAACGCGGTGGTGCCGCGGCTGAAGCGGGTGTCGGCGGGCACGCGGCTGGTGCTGGGCCGGCTGGTGCCGTTTGCGGCGGTGGTGTCGGCCGGCGTGGTCAACGTGTTTCTCATGCGCGGCGAGGAGATCCGCAAGGGCATCGCGGTGTTCGACCCGGCGAGCGGGGCCGAGGTGGGGACGTCGCAGACGGCCGCGTGGCACGCGGTGGGCGAGACGGCGGTCTCGCGCGTGATCAACGCGACGCCGATCATGGTGCTGCCGCCGCTGCTGCTGGTGCGGCTGCAGCGGCGGTTCCGGCTGGGCCCGGCGGCCGAGACGGCGGCGAACCTGGGCCTGATCCTGGCGACGTCGTTCGCGGCGCTGCCGTTCGCGCTGGGGATCTTCCCGCAGCGGCGCGAGATCGCGGTGGGCAAGCTCGAGCCGCGGCTGCGCGGGCTGCGGGGCGCGGACGGCGCGCCGCTGGCGACGGTCGTGTTCAACCGCGGCATGTAGCCGGGCGTGATTAGCGAGCGCGATATGTACAGCAAACTAGAATACAGGTCACCAGAACGACCAGCCGGCGACGCCGCCGACGCCGACGGCGGCCTCGACCTCGTCGCGGCCGGCGAGCGCGAGCAGCGCCTCGTCCGAGAACGCGGCGGCAGGCACGCCGGCGCCGGGGAACAGGCAGCCGACGCCGGCGCCGCCGAGGATGGTCTCGTACATGCGGAAGCCGTCGCCCTCGAGGCGCGCGCGCAGCGCGTCGAGCCGGTCGGCCGCGACGTCGTCGTGGAGCAGCGTGATGGCGCAGCCGCCGCCGCCGGCGCCGGTGAGCTTGGTCTCGCCCACGGCGTGCTCGTCGCACGCGATCTTGATGGCCTCGAGCTTGGGGTGGCTGACGCCGAGAGCGACGAGCAGCCCGTGGTTGATGCGCACGAGCTCGCGCACGCGCGCGCTCCACTCGGGGCCGCACTCGGCCGCCGACATCTGCATGAGCCGGTACGCCTCGGTCGCGAGCGCGTGGATGCCCTGCAGCAGCGCCTCGGTGATCGCGGGCTGCTCCTCGAGCAGCGTGGCCACGTTGGCCACCTGCACCGCCGTCCGCCGCGGCTGCCGGCTGTCGACCAGCAGCAGCCGGATCGGCGGGAACGACCGCATCGTGTTGCGCACGTTGGGGTTGCCCTTGCCCATGCGCTGGAACATGACCGCGCCGCCGTGCGACGCGACCGTGTTGTCGATGCCGCTGGGCGTGCCGTGGATGCACTTCTCGCCGAGGAACGCCCACCCGTCGATGATCTCGGTCGACGCGTAGTTCATGGGCGAGTCCTCGCCGGTGGGGACGGGCACCTCGCCGGTGAGCACGCACATGGCGCTGGCGATGCACACCGAGATCGACGCGGACGAGCCGAGCCCGGCGCCGATGGGCAGCGTCGACCGGACGGTCGCGACCACGCCGGTCTGCTCGCGCCGGCAGATGCTCAGGTAGAGGTACAGGAACGTGAGCGCGCTGACGCGCTGGAACGAGTCGGCGACCGTGCCCAGCGCGGGCTCGAGCGCGGCGACGAGGTCCTCGTGCAGCTCTGTGCCGGGCCGCACCCGCTCGTGGGCGCGGACGGCCTCGAACTTGTCCCACGGCAGCGACGCCAGCGACCACGTGTGGGTGAAGCTCACGTCCGGGAACTGGATCGTGAGCGCGTCGGGGTCCGCCGACGCGCTCATGAGCAGGTACGACCGCATGGAGACCGCGGCCGCGATCGCGGGCTGGAGGTCAGCACTGTGGGGATGAGCCGCACGCCGTGCGGCTATCAAGCGCGGCCCGCCGCACGCCGTGCGGCGCGAGCGCGTCACGCGCGCGTTCTTGCCGCCCGCGCCCGTCGCCGCGCCCGCCGCCGCCGCCGCCGCGCCCGCCACGCCTGCCGCGCCCGCCGGCCGCCGCCGGGCCGCCGCCGACGCGCGTTCTTACCTTGCCGTACACCGCCGCGTGCTCGCCAAAGAGAATAACCTTGCCGGGAGCCGACACCATAAACGGAAGGGACGCCATCGTCGCTGCGTTCGCCGCCGTTCCGAGCGGACTGTCAATTGCTTAGGGGGGAACTCGCGGGCGTGTGGACTTGTCGCGGATAAATAGAAAAAAACTGGAGGCGTAGAGGCCGTGATAGTCCGGGTAAGCTGTGGCGCCAAAGTGGGACAGTCTCGGCTACGGTGGCGCTGCACGGCCGTGCGCGGGCGCAGGTGGCTGCGTGGCGCAGCGCATCGCCGCGCGGCTTCCTAGCGCAGCTCTGCCGCGTCGGCCGCCGCGGCCGCGCACGCCCGCGCCGGTCCGCGCAGACCGGCGCGGGCCGCCGCAGGGCCACCGTCCGCGGCGCGCGCGCCA
The DNA here is from genome assembly GCF_038497935.1 of Neoaidaea tothii. Classification (NCBI taxonomy): domain Eukaryota; kingdom Fungi; phylum Ascomycota; class Lipomycetes; order Lipomycetales; family Lipomycetaceae; genus Neoaidaea; species Neoaidaea tothii. The sequence goes on from NW_027118029.1 coordinate 58,543, forward strand.
CCTCCGCTCGCTCCTGCCAAGCGCATACGCTTGCGCATACGGGCAGTCGGCAACGCGCACTTATACGAGCGCCACTGCGGCTGCGAGCTGCATTGCGGCTGCGCCTGTGGCCTGACGCATCACGTGCATCGGCCCGGCCGGGGCGCCGCACCCAGTGCGGCTCGGCGCGCAGTCACGTGTGCCCGCCCGCGCCTACTTCCACTGCGTTCCAGGATCAACGGCCGCACAACCGCAACCATGGTCGTCGACTACTCCAAGTGGGACAAGCTCGAGGTCTCGGACGACTCCGACATCGAGGGTAAGTCGTCTGCGGGCGCGCTGACGCAGTCCACCCGAACGTCGACAAGAAGTCGTTCATCCGATGGAAGCAGCGCGACATCCACGAGAAGCGCGACCAGCGCCGGCAGATGATCAAGAGCCTCACGGCCGAGAGCGAGATGAACACGACGCTGCTCGGGCGCATCGGCGAGCTGCGCGCCGCGCTGGCCGGCGCTGACCCGGCCACGGCGGCGTCACGGCTGGCCCAGATAGGCGCCGCCGAGAGCGACGAGCGCCCGGCCGGCTCGGACGGGCCGACGTACGCGCAGATGATGGCGTCGCTCGTCGGTCAGGTCGCGCAGGAGGCGCGTGCGGCCGGCCCCGGCCAGCCGTTTGTGGACGCGGTGGTGGCCGGGCTGGCGACGCACGGCGACAAGCTCGCCAACCTGCAGGCCGAGTGCACGGCCAAGCTGGCCGAGCTCGAGAAGGAGGAGGCCAAACACATCACGTCGGACGACCTGCGCACGGGCTTTGACAGCACGCAGATCAGCAAGGCCAAGGCTGAGTCGGCGCCGAGCGCGGCCGGGCCGTCGACGGCCAAGCCCAAGGTCCAGGAGATCGAGGTGCTCAACCCCGGCGCGGCCGCGGCCGCCGGCGCGGCCGCAGCCGCAGCCGAGCCCGACACGGCGTACCTGACGCAGGACGAGGAATATCGGCCGTCGCCGGTGGCGCGGCAGTTCGCGGCGGTGCCGATGGGCGACTACAAGACCGCGCTCGACTTCATCGGCAAGCACAGCGAGATCGTGACCGAGCACGACAAGGACACGCTGCTCTTCGAGGCGTTCGACCTCGAGATGGCCGGGCGCGCAGCGGCCGCCAAGACGTGCGTGCACAACGCGCTGCTGCTGCAGTACTGCGCGCAGCTCGGCCGCGACGGCGTCACGCTGTTCTTCTCGCGCGTGGCCAACCCGTCGCACGCGGCCGCGCGCGCGTTCAAGCAGGACGTCGAGCAGACGTACGCACACATCCAGACGCGATCGCGCGTGCTGCTCGCCGAGCGCGAGGCCGCCGCCGAGGAGGAGGGCGTCGAGCAGATCCAGCTGCACGCGGCGGACCCCAACACGGAGGTGCGCGTGGCCGCGCCCGAGCCCGGCGACGACGCGCGCGCCATCTTCGAGGAGCTGCCGATCGACATGCAGCTCGCGATCCAGACCGGCGACCTCGCCGAGGTCAACAAGGTCCTCGCCACGTACTCGGTCGAGGACGCCGAGCGCGTCGTGCGCCTGCTCGACCAAAGCGGCATGCTCCTCGTCGAGGAGAAGATCTACGACGAGCGCGAGTGGGCCGAGGAGAAGAAGCGGCTGCAGGCCGAGCAGGTCGAGGCCGTCCAGGTCGAGGACGTCGACTGAGCCCGTCCGCGCCGCCTGTCATTCATTTACATCACTTGTATACAGAAACGCGTCATCTACTTGTAGAGCATGGTCTGCACAAACTCATTGTAGTCGATCCGGCCGTCGTTGTCTGGCGTCAGCCCGCCCGCGCGCGCGCACTTACTCTGGTCGGCCTCGCGGATCATCTGGTCGATCTCCTCGTCCGTCAGGCGCTCGCCGATCGACGTCATGACGTGCCGGAGCTCCGTCGCCGAGATGTAGCCGTTGTTGTCACGGTCAAACACGCGGAACGCCTCCTTGATCTCCTCCTCCGAGTCCGTGTCCTTCATCTTGCGGGCCATCATCGTCAGGAACTCTGCGTCGTCAGCGTGCCCGCGCGGGCCACGTACCGGGGAAGTCGATCGTGCCGTTGTTGTCGACGTCGACCTCGTTGATCATGTCGGCGAGCTCGGCCTCCGACGGGGTCTGGCCCAGACTGCGCATCACAGTGCCCAGCTCCTTGGTCGTGATTTGTCCTGATGTCAGCGCACCCCGGCCCAGGGCCTACCGTCGCCGTCCCGGTCAAAGAGGGCGAACGCCTCCTTGAAGTCGTTGATCTGGGTCTCCGAGAGCTGGTCGGCCTGCCCAGTCAGCAATCTGTGTCCGGCCCATACGCGGCCGGCAGCGGCCGGCAGCGGCCGGCACGCGCGCGCCGCGCAGCCATCCCATCGGCCGCAGCCCGGCTTACCATTGCTAAGATGGGGGTTCGTGTGGAAGTGTGTGACGAGAGCGGTAGCACCAGAAGACGGTCTGGTGAGAATGCTGGGCTTGATATAAAGGAAACCTGTCCAGTGTCAACGCAAAAGACCAACAAAAAGCTGGCGCCGCAGCTCACCAGCCACAGGAGAGTGCACATCAGTGGCTGAATGGGGCGCGCTAGCCCTGGGCGGTAAGCGCGCCTCCCAAAAATAAGCGGTGCCACGCGGCGCGCCACTGCACCGCCACATGATCGCTGCTGCCAGAGGTCATGGCGCGTGCTGCCGCGCCGGACAATGCGTCAAGGTTACGCGGCCTCCGTGGGGCGTTCTTGGCATTGGGAGCGGGCGCTGGGTTCAGCTGCCGGAGCCAGCCGTGGCGGCCGCGCGGTGCCTGCTCAGCCACGGGCGCCGTCGCGAACGGCGGCCGTAGCGCCCGGGCCGCCGCGGGTCGGGCTGCCATCAGCCCCGGACAATGCACAGCCACGCTAGATGGGCTGCGGACTCAGCCCCGATGGGGTTTGCCGACGGCCGGGCCGACAGTAGGCTGGCTCATCGCGGCCGTCTGACGGCGGCTCAGCCACGATGCGTTCGCGACGGTGGACCGGCCGACTCAGCCACGTTGGGGTTTGGTCGGAACCGGTACCGAGCGAAACGTACGGCCCCTACCCGACACTGGGGCTGAGCGGCGGCTGCACGGTGGCTGAGCGCGCCAGCGGCCGCGGCCGCTGGCGGCCGCAGGCGGGCTGCGGCGAGCTGAGAGCGAGCCGCGATCGGGGGCCGGCCAATGCTGCGCCTCTGGGCGCGGCTGCGCCGCGGCCGCCGCCGGCGTGTGCGACCGGCCGCGCAGTCACGCTGGCGGCGGGTCACAGCGGTCTTGCGGCTGCGGGTCACAGATCACAGCCGGTCACACGGCGTGTGCGGCGGGGTCGTGCGTACGGTTGTGTGCGGCGTGTGCGGCGTGTGCGGCTGGGTGGTGAGGCGCGCGCCTCGCGCGCCGCACCGCGCCGTGGCGGTGCGTGCCGCCCTGGCTGCGCCGAGGCCGCCACGACCGCAGTCGACCGCAGCCGACCTGACCACACGACGCCGCGACCGCCCGCCAGCCCCACACTCCCTACCTTTGGCACCCGCGCCCGACCGGCCAGGACCCCTGCACCGCCGCAGCCGCGCCCCGCGCCATGTACCGAGACAGAACGGGTCTGTACTACTCGTACCGGCAGTCGTACGCCCGGCACCCGGTCGGCGGCAGCTCGGCCTACGGGTCGCAGCTCGCCGCGCCCTACGACACCAGCGCCCGTGTGGCCGGCGACGAAGACCGCAATCCGCTGCTGACAGGGTCCGATCCGAACGCGGTCCGCGCGGCCGGCCACGACGTCAATATCACGCTGACGGACCTGCCGCCGTCGTGGGCCGACATCTCAGACGAGGTCAACGACCTGCTGGCCTTGGCCAAGAAGAAGGGTGCCACCCTCGACAAGCTGCACCAGGATCACCTGCTGCCGGGCTTTGACGATCGGTCGAGCCAGGAAATCATGATCGAGAACCTGACGATGGAGATCACGCAGCACTTTCGCGAGTGCCAGCGGCTTATCGCGCGCCTGGGCAAGGCGCCCGTGTCGAGCGATGCCGTGGCCACCATGAACAAGAACATGCAGATCTCGCTGGCGACCAAGGTCCAGGACGCGTCGACCGTGTTCCGCAAGAAGCAGTCGTCGTACCTCAAGCGGCTGCGCGGCATCAAGGAGGCCTCCGAGCCCGAGACCTCGTGGCACAGCTCGGCCGCAGCCGACGACGACCTCGACGTGTCGTTCTCGCAGTCGCAGATCCAGCAGTCGGCCCGGCTGGCCATGGACACCAACGATTCCGTCATCCGGCAGCGCGAGTCCGAGATCAACCAGATCGCCCAGGGCATCATCGAGCTGGCCGACATCTTCCGGTCGCTGCAGATCATGGTCATCGACCAGGGCTCGATGCTCGACCGCATCGACTACAACATCGAAGAGATGCGCACGCACGTCAAGGCAGCCGAGACCGAGCTGCGGCAGGCCGCGTCCTACCAGAAGAGCAGCCAGAAGAAGAAGCTGATTCTGATCCTCAGCGTGAGCGTGCTCGTGCTGCTGATCATCCTCATCCTGAAGCCGCATCGCTCTGAGCACGTCATCTACCGGCCGCCGCCGGACACGTCGACGCCGCCGGCCGACAGCATCCCGCCGGACAACGCCGGCGACGGCGCGGGCGGCGGCGGGACGCCAGCTACTGGCGGTACTGGCGCTGGTGCTTAGCGACCACCCGCGGTCATGACTAGCATCTGCCGGCCCGCAAAGCCTGCAGCGGCGCCGCGGCCGCCGGCCGCCGGAGTCCGGCAAAGCGCAGACTGGCACGTCGGCGACGCCGGTAAATCACCGGCGCGCCGATCTGCATCCCGCTGCGCTCTATCTGGGCACACTACACGCTCCGCACTGCGTCTGAGCTCGGACCTGATCCGCTCCATTAATCATTCTATGCATCGAGACCTCTATCTCTAGACCTGGCCGCGCATATTTGTGTGGTTGGGACTTGTACTTAAGCAGCCCAATAGCGGCGTTATCTTCAGTCCCAATGTACGCGTCTAGACGCCTACATATCTCCGCAGCCACGCGTTTTGCTGGGGATCAGCAGTGGTCGCGCCCACCCAGGCCTGCGTCTGCCAAGCAGACGGCCGGTAGCCGGACAATCGATGACGCGATCGCGGGGCCGCGGGGCCGCGTCGCGGCTAGAGTCAGAGCCGGCCAAACGGCGGGCGCCGTAGACGCCGCGATGGCAGACCGCCCACGATCTATACGGTAATACTGCCGCGGACCGGCGCTATCTGCGTCTGTCGCGGCGTGCGTGTCCGTTCACATGGTCAAAGTGACGGCCGATAGCAGACAAGACGGGGTGTCAGAGCAGTTCCAAAAAGTGTAATGTGATCAGCTGACGCCAGCTGGCGGGCGGTGGTCCCACTGTGGGCGTCTACGGCCATAGGTGCTGGGGTCAAACGCGAGCGCAGACTGGAGACGGCAGCGGCAGATCCGCAGGGTCCGTACGCCGTACCAAGCGGGCAGCCGGGTGAGAGAAGCTTAGGGCGGAAGTCGCGGAACGAACGCGTCGCAAAAAGCTACGACAGACGCAGGATTCGAACCTACGCGCGGAAACCGCATTTGATGGCCTCGAAATTCAAGTCAAACTCCTTAACCACTCGGACAGTCTGTCGACAGGGCACAACAAAGCGCGGGAAGCCGGCTGAGTGCGGAGGTATGTGGCTGGGGCGGCGGTGCACGCGTCACACCGTCACATCGGGCAGGGCGAGACGCGCGGCGGTGTAGATGCGGCATAAGCGCGTGATAGTGCGCGGCGGCGATTGGCGCGGCCGCTGCGACCGGACGATGCGTGATATTACATAAGCACAGTATAAGAGGGCTGATTTCCACTGTTGCCGCAGTTACGCCATTTTCGCACCGCGCTATTTCGTTCGACACCATAACAATAACATACACGGCGACTGAAAAGTAAGTACGCGTCTAGATCTGGGTGCTGGCTGGCGCGGCGGCCGGCGGTGGCCGGGCGCGGGCAGACGGGGGCCGGCGAGCACGGGCGACGGGGCGGGCGCGGGCCCGGGCCATGCTGCTGGGCGGCGCGGTGGCAAGGCCCGGTCTGCGGCGTGGACGCGGCGGCAGCGGCCGGCAGCAGGCGGCCGCGCCGCGAGACGGGCCGCGCGCGTCGTAGAAGGAGCACGCTGACAGGCAGTGGACGTCGATAGCGCACTGGCAGCCAACCTGGCCGGGATCGCAACGGCGCAGGCCATGCACCCGCACCACGGGCACCCGCACGCCCACGCACACCACCACCCGCACCATGTCACGATGGCGGCTGCCATCGACCCTGCGATCTCGCTGGACGGGTCCGCGCCGCAGGGCGGCGCGCAGGGCGGGGACGTGAGCGGCGGGGTGCCCGGGCAGGGCGGCGAGATTGACCCCAAGAAGACGTGCGTGTTCTGTCACAAGACGTTCTCGCACCCCGGCTCGCTGGGCCGGCATCTCGACCTCAAGCGCGGCACGCGGCTGCACCCGGCCGACGAGGTCGACCAGCTGCGGGGCGACGTCAAGCGGCGCGGCGACGTGGTCGAGATCAAGGCGCGCCGCGCGCGCCGGGCGAAGGAGTACAACGCGCGCGACGACGTCAAGGAGCGGGCCAAGCTGCGGCGCAAGGAGAAGGAGCGGTCGATGCGGTCGCGCGAGGAGGCCAAGGTGAACTTCCTCAACCGGCTGGGCATGCCCGCGCTGCACCCGCACCCGTCGTTCCCGTACATGGTGCTGTACTTCCTGCCGCCGTCGCAGTGGCCGCACGACCCGCCCACGCAGGAGACGTACAACCAGCTGACGATGATCCTGGACCCGTCGATGCACCTCGAGGACGAGCGCTACATGGACTGGTCGTCCAAGGCCAAGGTCGCGTTCGAGAACTGGAGCGTGCTCAACAAGGGCAAGCGCGCCGAGGTCTGGAACCGCGAGCAGCGCAGCGCGGCCGAGGCTGCGCTCGGCACGCTCACGCTCTTTGACCTGGGCTGCCGCGAGGAGTGGCTCAACAACGAGGAGAAGCGCATTCTGGAGATGGAGTCGCTCATGTAGGAGCGCATGATGTATTCTAGTGTACAACAGTCAGGACGTCACGCGGTCTGCCCGGCACTCGTCCGCGGCGTGCGCTCGTAGGTAGTCGGCCGCGGGCACGAACCGCACGGCTGTGCTGGGCCGCCGGTGGTGGTGGTGCCCGCAGGGCTCGGTCACGGCTCGTTCGGTCACGGCGCGCTCGGTGGTTGGCCGCTTGTCGGCCGCGGGCGCTGCGATGTACGCTAGCCGCCACGCCGGCCGGCCCTTGTCTGTGCTGGCCGCGGTCACCACGCACGCCGTCGACGCCCGCCGGCTGAACTTGGGCGCCTCGAACGAGAGCCCGCGCGCGAGCTTGGGCTCGTCCGAGTGTCGACATGGCCGCGCGCGCCCGCACCGCGGGCAATTGTCATCCGACGCGCTCATCATGTCATGCGGCTACGGCGGCGCCTGTTGTGTCTTTATACGCCCACGTCACGCCCTCTGTCCCGACCGAAACGGCACCTGCGTCTCCGCCCACCGGCGCCCCGCGAATGTGCCGATCCCCGCCGCCGACAGTGGCCGCGGGGCAGACCCCCTTTAGGGATCCTGTCTCCTGGCCGGCTGGCCGTGCTCGGCTGGGGCTGCCCGGCACCGCGCCGCAAGCGGTGCGGCTCACACGTGACGATCGGCGTCACGTGGCACACGTCTGGCCACCTTGGCATGCGGGGCCTATCGTGGCCTGACGCCTGGATGCGGGCGGTATCACGCGTTGGGCGGCGGCGTGGCGCGAGCGCACGGTCAGCCGCCGGACGGGGCGCGACGGGGCCGCCGGTCGCTGATCCGCCCCGCAGCGTCGCCACGGCGACGGCGACCGGGCGGACCGCGCAGCCGCCGCTAGACGGCCGTATCGAGCCGGCGCGATGGGCGGCGACGTGCCTAGCGGCGCGAAGCGGCGCGCTACGGCTGCATGCGGCGTGCGCGCGTCGCCACGGCGGCGGCGATCGAGCCTGGCCCGAGGCCGGCCAGAAGAGGCGGCGGGCAGGGAGACCAAGGGCAGGCGGCGGGCAGGCAGGTCCGCGGCGTGCGCCCTGACAGCGCGCTGTCTCAGAAGCTGCGCGGGCGCCCCCTTTTCCAGCCGCGGCGGTGTGATCCGTGGGGGTCGCTCACGTGACGCGCAATTTCCAGCACGGTCTGTGCGGCGGCAGTGCCTGGGAGATAGATGCACGCCGGTAGCGCGGCGCCGCGCCCGCGCGGCGGCTCCGGCAGCCGGTGGGTGACCGCCGCCGCGGACGAACAAGCGGGTCGGTGCCTGGCGAGAACAACGGGCGCGGGAGCGGGCGCGGTACCGGGGACCGGTGGACATGTGGGCTCTTTGTTGCCGCGACAACGTGCGCGGCTGGCTGCAGGTTCATGCGGGCCGGCGCGGCCCGCATGAGCCCCGGCGCGGCGCGGCGACGGGCCGGTGACTAAGCGGCCGGGTGCGGCGTTGCGTCAGCGGCTGCCGGGAGCCGCTCGAGCCGGAACGCGCGGCTAAGGCGCAGTAGGGCTTGGCGTCCCCGAGCCCGGTAGCAGGCGCACAAGCGTCCACGCGAGCTCTTTCTCATAGGCCGTTGTCCGCGGAACAAGCCTGGCGCCTGGATCGTATATATATCACCGGCGTCGGGGCCGCCGCCGCACCGCTCAAGCTCGTCACGGCCTCCGGACGCTCCCCCGATCTCTACAGCGATGGTGCGCGTGCTGCGATATGCCTGGCTGCTGCCGGCGATCGGCGCCTGCTGCTGGCTGGCCTCGCTGACGGCCATGATCTCAGTCTGGGCCCGTGACAACGTAAGTCCGCCCGCGGGCGCGCTGACCGCAGAAACCCACGCTGGTCGACATGGACTCGGACGACCGCGTGCCGTACATCTCGGACATTGCCGCGCTCGGTCTCAAGCCGCTGTTTGTGACCTGCAACGTGCTGCTGTCCGTGGGCTACATCGCCGCTGTGTGCGTGCTGTGCCACATCGAGAAGCACAAGGCGCTGTTCTCGCGGATCGCGTTCGGCGTGATCATTGCGTTCGGCATCATCGGCATGATCGGCCTGTGCCTGCTCGGCGGCCTCGACACCTACCGCCACCACACGGCGCACATGTCCAACCTGGGCGTGTTCCTGGTTGGCACGGGCATCTCGACGTTTGTGCACGCCATCCACTCGGTCATGCTGGCCCGCTACTACCGCGAGCCGGCCATCCGCTGGCTCCGGATCTCGGCCATCCTCAAGGTCGCGTGGTTTGTCGTTGCGCTGTCGCTGGCGATCGCCTTTGTGTGCAAGATGGGCGACTCGGGCGACTCGGGCAAGTCGACTGCGGCCCCGATCCTCGAGTGGGTCCTGGCCTACACCTTTGGGCCGTATTGTCTGGTGCTGGCGCTCGACCTGCTCCCGCGGATGAAGTACTTTGACCGCGCCGAGTCCCCGCTCGGCTTCTCGGGCGCGGCCAATTACGGCCACCGCTCGCGCAAGAACGCCCGGCGCATGTTTACGCCGTACGCGCCGGCGCCGTCGTACCCGCAGCCGGTCTACAACAGCGACGTGTAATGTATATAGCAACGCTTCCCGTCACGTGGACTGCGCGCGTGCGGCTGAGCGCCTCGGCACTGCCGATCGACGTCAGCCGCACGTCGTGCGGCTCGTCTACCCGTAGGGCAGCCACCCTCGACGGAGTCGCCGCCGGAGGCTGTTGGCGTGCCTCCGGCGGGGGGGGGGGGGGGCGGGGGGGGGGGGGGGGGGGGGGGGGGGGGGGGGGGGGGGGGGGGGGGGGGGGGGGGGGGGGGGGGGCGCGCGGGCGCCCCCCCCCCCCCCGCCCGCGCCCCCCCCCAGCGTGTTATGCATACGCGGACGTCCGAGTCCTACCCACGGTAATACTCAGGGTCGCTCCAAGAGGCTCTTCCTCTGTGCACCCTCGACGGAGTCGCCGCC